>NW_028127819.1:0-54596 GCF_965231255.1 Vanellus vanellus
CCTCAAAAGCACCTTTTTTCACTTTCGGCGCTGTTTGGAGCAAAAAAGACAAAACGTCCAGCTTTTGGCTGCCACAGCAAAGGTGCCAGCGGGGAAAAGTGATGCTGCTTCTCACTGCCTCCTGGAACCCCTTCAAATGCCCCAGACAATTTGGCTCTCTCTGCTTTCCTGCGCACTCTATCCTCAAAAGCACCTTTTTTCACTTTCGGCGGTGTTTGGAGCAAAAAAGACAAACGTCCAGCTTTTGCTGCCACAGCAAAGGTGCCAGCGGGGAAAAGTGATGCTGCTCCTCACTGCCTCCTGGAACCCCTTCAAATGCCCCAGACAATTTGGCCCTCTCTGCTTTCCTGAAAAGTCTATCCTCAAAAGCACCTTTTTTCACTCTCGGCCGCCTCAGGAGCAAAAAAGACAAACGTCCAGCTTTTGCTGCCACAGCAAAGGTGCCAGCGGGGAAAGTGATGCTGCTCCTCACTGCCTCCTGGAACCCCTTCAAATGCCCCACACAATTTGGCCCTCTCTGCTTTCCTGCGACTCATCCTCAAAGCACCTATTTCACTCGGCTGTTGGAGCAAAAAGACAAACGTCCAGCTTTTGCTGCCACAGCAAAGGTGCCAGCAGGGGAAAAGTGATGCTGGTCTCACTGCCTCCTGGAACCCCTTCAAATGCCCCAGACAATTTGGCCCTCTCTGCTTTCCTGAGGACTCTATCCTCAAAAGCACCTTTTTTCACTTTCGGCGCCCTCCGGAGCAAAAAGACAAACGTCCAGCTTTTGCTGCCACAGCAAAGGTGCCAGCGGGGAAAAGTGATGCTGCTTCTCACTGCCTCCTGGAACCCCTTCAAATGCCCCACACAATTTGGCCCTCTCTGCTTTCCTGCGCACGCTATCCTCAAAAGCACCTTTTTTCACTTTCGGCGCTGTTTGGAGCAAAAAAGACAAACGTCCAGCTTTTGCTGCCACAGCAAAGGTGCCAGCGAGGAAAAGTGATGCTGCTTCTCACTGCCTCCTGGAACCCCTTCAAATGCCCCAGACAATTTGGCCCTCTCTGCTTTCCTGAAAAGTCTATCCTCAAAAGCACCTTTTTCACTTTCGGCGCTGTTTGGAGCAAAAAAGACAAACGTCCAGCTTTTGCTGCCACAGCAAGGTGCCAGCGGGGAAAAGTGATGCTGCTTCTCACTGCCTCCTGGAACCCCTTCAAATGCCCCAGACAATTTGGCCCTCTCTGCTTTCCTGCGCACTCTACTCCAAAAAAGCACCTTTTTTCACTTTCGGCGCTGTTTGGAGCAAAAAAGACAAACGTCCAGCTTTTGCTGCACAGCAAAGGTGCCAGCGGGGAAAAGTGATGCTGCTTCTCACTGCCTCCTGGAACCCCTTCAAATGCCCAGACAATTTGGCCCTCTCTGCTTTCCTGCGCACGCTATCCTCAAAAGCACCTTTTTTCACTTTCGGCGCTGTTTGGAGCAAAAAAGACAAACGTCCAGCTTTTGCTGCCACAGCAAAGGTGCCAGCGGGGAAAAGTGATGCTGGTCCTCACTGCCTCCTGGAACCCCTTCAAATGCCCCAGACAATTTGGCCCTCTCTGCTTTCCTGAAAAGTCTATCCTCAAAAGCACCTTTTTTCACTTTCGGCGCTGTTTGGAGCAAAAAAGACAAACGTCCAGCTTTTGCTGCCACAGCAAAGGTGCCAGCGGGGAAAAGTGATGCTGCTTCTCACTGCCTCCTGGAACCCCTTCAAATGCCCCACACAATTTGGCCCTCTCTGCTTTCCTGAGGACTCTATCCTCAAAAGCACCTTTTTTCACTTTCGGCGCCCTCCGGAGCAAAAAAGACAAACGTCCAGCTTTTGCTGCCACAGCAAAGGTGCCAGCGGGGAAAAGTGATGCTGCTTCTCACTGCCTCCTGGAACCCCTTCAAATGCCCCACACAATTTGGCCCTCTCTGCTTTCCTGAAAAGTCTATCCTCAAAAGCACCAGTTTTCACTTTCGGCGCCCTCCGGAGCAAAAAAGACAAACGTCCAGCTTTTGCTGCCACAGCAAAGGTGCCAGCGGGGAAAAGTGATGCTGCTTCTCACTGCCTCCTGGAACCCCTTCAAATGCCCCACACAATTTGGCCCTCTCTGCTTTCCTGAAAAGTCTATCCTCAAAAGCACCTTTTTTCACTTTCGGCGCTGTTTGGAGCAAAAAAGACAAACGTCCAGCTTTTGCTGCCACAGCAAAGGTGCCAGCGGGGAAAAGTGATGCTGCTTCTCACTGCCTCCTGGAACCCCTTCAAATGCCCCACACAATTTGGCCCTCTCTGCTTTCCTGAGGACTCTATCCTCAAAAGCACCTTTTTTCACTTTCGGCGCCCTCCGGAGCAAAAAAGACAAACGTCCAGCTTTTGCTGCCACAGCAAAGGTGCCAGCGGGAAAAGTGATGCTGCTTCTCACTGCCTCCTGGAACCCCTTCAAATGCCCCACACAATTTGGCCCTCTCTGCTTTCCTGAAAAGTCTATCCTCAAAAGCACCTTTTTTCACTTTCGGCGCCCTCCGGAGCAAAAAAGACAAACGTCCAGCTTTTGCTGCCACAGCAAAGGTGCCAGCGGGGAAAAGTGATGCTGCTTCTCACTGCCTCCTGGAACCCCTTCAAATGCCCCACACAATTTGGCCCTCTCTGCTTTCCTGCGCACTCTATCCTCAAAAGCACCTTTTTTCACTTTCGGCGCTGTTTGGAGCAAAAAAGACAAACGTCCAGCTTTTGCTGCCACAGCAAAGGTGCCAGCGGGGAAAAGGTGATGCTGCTTCTCACTGCCTCCTGGAACCCCTTCAAATGCCCCAGACAATTTGGCCCTCTCTGCTTTCCTGAGGACTCTATCCTCAAAAGCACCTTTTTTCACTTTCGGCGCCCTCCGGAGCAAAAAAGACAAACGTCCAGCTTTTGCTGCCACAGCCAAAGGTGCCAGCGGGGAAAAGTGATGCTGCTTCTCACTGCCTCCTGGAACCCCTTCAAATGCCCCAGACAATTTGGCCCTCTCTGCTTTCCTGAAAAGTCTATCCTCAAAAGCACCTTTTTTCACTTTCGGCGCTGTTTGGAGCAAAAAAGACAAACGTCCAGCTTTTGCTGCCACAGCAAGGTGCCAGCGGGGAAAAGTGATGCTGGTCCTCACTGCCTCCTGGAACCCCTTCAAATGCCCCAGACAATTTGGCCCTCTCTGCTTTCCTGCGCACTCTATCCTCAAAGCACCTTTTTTCACTTTCGGCGCTGTTTGGAGCAAAAAAGACAAACGTCCAGCTTTTGCTGCCACAGCAAAGGTGCCAGCGGGGAAAAGTGATGCTGCTTCTCACTGCCTCCTGGAACCCCTTCAAATGCCCCAGACAATTTGGCTCTCTCTGCTTTCCTGCGCACTCTATCCTCAAAAGCACCTTTTATCACTTTCGGCGCTGTTTGGAGCAAAAAAGACAAAGGTCCAGCTTTTGCTGCCACAGCAAAGGTGCCAGCGGGGAAAAGTGATGCTGCTTCTCACTGCCTCCTGGAACCCCTTCAAATGCCCCAGACAATTTGGCCCTCTCTGCTTTCCTGAAAAGTCTATCCTCAAAAGCACCTTTTTTCACTTTCGCCGCTGTTTGGAGCAAAAAAGACAAAACGTCCAGCTTTTGCTGCCACAGCAAAGGTGCCAGCGGGGAAAAGTGATGCTGCTTCTCACTGCCTCCTGGAACCCCTTCAAATGCCCCAGACAATTTGGCCCTCTCTGCTTTCCTGCGCACTCTATCCTCAAAAGCACCTATTTTCACTTTCGGCGCTGTTTGGAGCAAAAAAGACAAACGTCCAGCTTTTGCTGCCACAGCAAAGGTGCCAGCATGGAAAAGTGATGCTGCTTCTCAATGCCTCCTGGAACCCCTTCAAATGCCCCAGACAATTTTGGCCCTCTCTGCTTTCCTGAGGACTCTATCCTCAAAAGCACCTTTTTTCACTTTCGGCGCCCTCCGGAGCAAAAAAGACAAACGTCCAGCTTTTGCTGCCACAGCAAAGGTGCCAGCGGGGAAAAGTGATGCTGCTTCTCACTGCCTCCTGGAACCCCTTCAAATGCCCACACAATTTGGCCCTCTCCTGCTTTCCTGCGCACGCTATCCTCAAAAGCACCTTTTTTCACTTTCGGCGCTGTTTGGAGCAAAAAAGACAAACGTCCAGCTTTTGCTGCCACAGCAAAGGTGCCAGCGGGGAAAAGTGATGCTGCTTCTCACTGCCTCCTGGAACCCCTTCAAATGCCCCAGACAATTTGGCCCTCTCTGCTTTCCTGAAAAGTCTATCCTCAAAAGCACCTTTTTTTTCCACTTTCGGCGCTGTTTGGAGCAAAAAAGACAAACGTCCAGCTTTTGCTGCCACAGCAAGGTGCCAGCGGGGAAAAGTGATGCTGCTTCTCACTGCCTCCTGGAACCCCTTCAAATGCCCCAGACAATTTGGCCCTCTCTGCTTTCCTGCGCACTCTATCCAAAAAGCACCTTTTTTTCACTTTCGGCGCTGTTTGGAGCAAAAAAGACAAACGTCCAGCTTTTGCTGCCACAGCAAAGGTGCCAGCGGGGAAAAGTGATGCTGCTTCTCACTGCCTCCTGGAACCCCTTCAAATGCCCCAGACAATTTGGCCCTCTCTGCTTTCCTGCGCACGCTATCCTCAAAAGCACCTTTTTTCACTTTCGGCGCTGTTTGGAGCAAAAAAGACAAACGTCCAGCTTTTGCTGCCACAGCAAAGGTGCCAGCGGGGAAAAGTGATGCTGGTCCTCACTGCCTCCTGGAACCCTTCAAATGCCCCAGACAATTTGGCCCTCTCTGCTTTCCTGAAAAGTCTATCCTCAAAAGCACCTTTTTTCACTTTCGGCGCTGTTTGGAGCAAAAAAGACAAACGTCCAGCTTTTGCTGCCACAGCAAAGGTGCCAGCGGGGAAAAGTGATGCTGCTTCTCACTGCCTCCTGGAACCCCTTCAAATGCCCCACACAATTTGGCCCTCTCTGCTTTCCTGAGGACTCTATCCTCAAAAGCACCTTTTTTCACTTTCGGCGCCCTCCGGAGCAAAAAAGACAAACGTCCAGCTTTTGCTGCCACAGCAAAGGTGCCAGCGGGGAAAAGTGATGCTGCTTCTCACTGCCTCCTGGAACCCCTTCAAATGCCCCACACAATTTGGCCCTCTCTGCTTTCCTGAAAAGTCTATCCTCAAAAGCACCAGTTTTCACTTTCGGCGCCCTCCGGAGCAAAAAAGACAAACGTCCAGCTTTTGCTGCCACAGCAAAGGTGCCAGCGGGGAAAAGTGATGCTGCTTCTCACTGCCTCCTGGAACCCCTTCAAATGCCCCACACAATTTGGCCCTCTCTGCTTTCCTGAGGATCTATCCTCAAAAGCACCTTTTTTCACTTTCGGCGCCCTCCGGAGCAAAAAAGACAAACGTCCAGCTTTTGCTGCCACAGCAAAGGTGCCAGCGGGGAAAAGTGATGCTGCTTCTCACTGCCTCCTGGAACCCCTTCAAATGCCCCAGACAATTTGGCCCTCTCTGCTTTCTGCGCACTCTATCCTCAAAAGCACCTTTTTTCACTTTCGGCGCTGTTTGGAGCAAAAAAGACAAACGTCCAGCTTTTGCTGCCACAGCAAAGGTGCCAGCGGGGAAAAGTGATGCTGGTCCTCACTGCCTCCTGGAACCCCTTCAAATGCCCCAGACAATTTGGCCCTCTCTGCTTCCTGCGCACTCTATCCTCAAAAGCACCTTTTTTCACTTTCGGCGCTGTTTGGAGCAAAAAAGACAAACGTCCAGCTTTTGCTGCCACAGCAAAGGTGCCAGCGGGGAAAAGTGATGCTGCTTCTCACTGCCTCCTGGAACCCCTTCAAATGCCCCAGACAATTTGGCTCTCTCTGCTTTCCTGCGCACTCTATCCTCAAAAGCACCTTTTTTCACTTTCGGCGCCCTCCGGAGCAAAAAAGACAAAGGTCAGCTTTTGCTGCCACAGCAAAGGTGCCAGCGGGGAAAAGTGATGCTGCTTCTCACTGCCTCCTGGAACCCCTTCAAATGCCCCACACAATTTGGCCCTCTCTGCTTTCCTGAAAAGTCTATCCTCAAAAGCACCTTTTTTCACTTTCGGCGCTGTTTGGAGCAAAAAAGACAAACGTCCAGCTTTTGCTGCCACAGCAAAGGTGCCAGCGGGGAAAAGTGATGCTGCTTCTCACTGGCCTCCTGGAACCCCTTCAAATGCCCCACACAATTTGACCCTCTCTGCTTTCCTGCGCACTCTATCCTCAAAAGCACCTTTTTTCACTTTCGGCGCTGTTTGGAGCAAAAAAGACAAACGTCCAGCTTTTGCTGCCACAGCAAAGGTGCCAGCGGGGAAAAGTGATGCTGCTTCTCACTGCCTCCTGGAACCCCTTCAAATGCCCCACACAATTTGGCCCTCTCTGCTTTCCTGAGCACTCTAGCCTCAAAAGCACCTTTTTTCACTTTCGGCGCCCTCCGGAGCAAAAAAGACAAACGTCCAGCTTTTGCTGCCACAGCAAAGGTGCCAGCGGGGAAAAGTGATGCTGCTTCTCACTGCCTCCTGGAACCCCTTCAAATGCCCCACACAATTTGGCCCTCTCTGCTTTCCTGAAAAGTCTATCCTCAAAAGCACCTTTTTTCACTTTCGGCGCCCTCCGGAGCAAAAAAGACAAACGTCCAGCTTTTGCTGCCACAGCAAAGGTGCCAGCGGGGAAAAGTGATGCTGCTTCTCACTGCCTCCTGGAACCCCTTCAAATGCCCCACACAATTTGGCCCTCTCTGCTTTCCTGCGCACTCTATCCTCAAAAGCACCTTTTTTCACTTTCGGCGCTGTTTGGAGCAAAAAAGACAAACGTCCAGCTTTTGCTGCCACAGCAAAGGTGCCAGCGGGGAAAAGTGATGCTGCTTCTCACTGCCTCCTGGAACCCCTTCAAATGCCCCAGACAATTTGGCCCTCTCTGCTTTCCTGAGGACTCTATCCTCAAAAGCACCTTTTTTCACTTTCGGCGCCCTCCGGAGCAAAAAAGACAAACGTCCAGCTTTTGCTGCCACAGCAAAGGTGCCAGCGGGGAAAAGTGATGCTGCTTCTCACTGCCTCCTGGAACCCCTTCAAATGCCCCAGACAATTTGGCCCTCTCTGCTTTCCTGAAAAGTCTATCCTCAAAAGCACCTTTTTTCACTTTCGGCGCTGTTTGGAGCAAAAAAGACAAACGTCCAGCTTTTGCTGCCACAGCAAAGGTGCCAGCGGGGAAAAGTGATGCTGGTCCTCACTGCCTCCTGGAACCCCTTCAAATGCCCCAGACAATTTGGCCCTCTCTGCTTTCCTGCGCACTCTATCCTCAAAAGCACCTTTTTTCACTTTCGGCGCTGTTTGGAGCAAAAAAGACAAACGTCCAGCTTTTGCTGCCACAGCAAAGGTGCCAGCGGGGAAAAGTGATGCTGCTTCTCACTGCCTCCTGGAACCCCTTCAAATGCCCCAGACAATTTGGCTCTCTCTGCTTTCCTGCGCACTCTATCCTCAAAAGCACCTTTTTTCACTTTCGGCGCTGTTTGGAGCAAAAAAGACAAAGGTCCAGCTTTTGCTGCCACAGCAAAGGTGCCAGCGGGGAAAAGTGATGCTGCTTCTCACTGCCTCCTGGAACCCCTTCAAATGCCCCACACAATTTGGCCCTCTCTGCTTTCCTGAAAAGTCTATCCTCAAAAGCACCTTTTTTCACTTTCGGCGCTGTTTGGAGCAAAAAAGACAAACGTCCAGCTTTTGCTGCCACAGCAAAGGTGCCAGCGGGGAAAAGTGATGCTGCTTCTCACTGCCTCCTGGAACCCCTTCAAATGCCCCAGACAATTTGGCCCTCTCTGCTTTCCTGCGCACTCTATCCTCAAAAGCACCTATTTTCACTTTCGGCGCTGTTTGGAGCAAAAAAGACAAACGTCCAGCTTTTGCTGCCACAGCAAAGGTGCCAGCATGGAAAAGTGATGCTGCTTCTCAATGCCTCCTGGAACCCCTTCAAATGCCCCACACAATTTGGCCCTCTCTGCTTTCCTGAGGACTCTATCCTCAAAAGCACCTTTTTTCACTTTCGGCGCCCTCCGGAGCAAAAAAGACAAACGTCCAGCTTTTGCTGCCACAGCAAAGGTGCCAGCGGGGAAAAGTGATGCTGCTTCTCACTGCCTCCTGGAACCCCTTCAAATGCCCCACACAATTTGGCCCTCTCTGCTTTCCTGCGCACGCTATCCTCAAAAGCACCTTTTTTCACTTTCGGCGCTGTTTGGAGCAAAAAAGACAAACGTCCAGCTTTTGCTGCCACAGCAAAGGTGCCAGCGGGGAAAAGTGATGCTGCTTCTCACTGCCTCCTGGAACCCCTTCAAATGCCCCACACAATTTGGCCCTCTCTGCTTTCCTGAAAAGTCTATCCTCAAAAGCACCTTTTTTCACTTTCGGCGCCCTCCGGAGCAAAAAAGACAAACGTCCAGCTTTTGCTGCCACAGCAAGGTGCCAGCGGGGAAAAGTGATGCTGCTTCTCACTGCCTCCTGGAACCCCTTCAAATGCCCCAGACAATTTGGCCCTCTCTGCTTTCCTGCGCACTCTATCCAAAAAAGCACCTTTTTTCACTTTCGGCGCTGTTTGGAGCAAAAAAGACAAACGTCCAGCTTTTGCTGCCACAGCAAAGGTGCCAGCGGGGAAAAGTGATGCTGCTTCTCACTGCCTCCTGGAACCCCTTCAAATGCCCCAGACAATTAGGCCCTCTCTGCTTTCCTGAAAAGTCTATCCTCAAAAGCACCTTTTTTCACTTTCGGCGCTGTTTGGAGCAAAAAAGACAAACGTCCAGCTTTTGCTGCCACAGCAAAGGTGCCAGCGGGGAAAAGTGATGCTGCTTCTCACTGCCTCCTGGAACCCCTTCAAATGCCCCAGACAATTTGGCCCTCTCTGCTTTCCTGCGCACTCTATCCTCAAAAGCACCTTTTTTCACTTTCGGCGCTGTTTGGAGCAAAAAAGACAAACGTCCAGCTTTTGCTGCCACAGCAAAGGTGCCAGCGGGGAAAAGTGATGCTGCTTCTCACTGCCTCCTGGAACCCCTTCAAATGCCCCAGACAATTTGGCCCTCTCTGCTTTCCTGCGCACTCTATCCTCAAAAGCACCTTTTTTCACTTTCGGCGCTGTTTGGAGCAAAAAAGACAAACGTCCAGCTTTTGCTGCCACAGCAAAGGTGCCAGCGGGGAAAAGTGATGCTGCTTCTCACTGCCTCCTGGAACCCCTTCAAATGCCCCACACAATTTGGCCCTCTCTGCTTTCCTGCGCACGCTATCCTCAAAAGCACCTTTTTTCACTTTCGCCGCTGTTTGGAGCAAAAAAGACAAACGTCCAGCTTTTGCTGCCACAGCAAAGGTGCCAGCGGGGAAAAGTGATGCTGGTCCTCACTGCCTCCTGGAACCCCTTCAAATGCCCCAGACAATTTGGCCCTCTCTGCTTTCCTGAAAAGTCTATCCTCAAAAGCACCTTTTTTCACTTTCAGCGCTGTTTGGAGCAAAAAAGACAAACGTCCAGCTTTTGCTGCCACAGCAAAGGTGCCAGCGGGGAAAAGTGATGCTGCTTCTCACTGCCTCCTGGAACCCCTTCAAATGCCCCACACAATTTGGCCCTCTCTGCTTTCCTGAAAAGTCTATCCTCAAAAGCACCTTTTTTCACTTTCGGCGCTGTTTGGAGCAAAAAAGACAAACGTCCAGCTTTTGCTGCCACAGCAAAGGTGCCAGCGGGGAAAAGTGATGCTGCTTCTCACTGCCTCCTGGAACCCCTTCAAATGCCCCACACAATTTGGCCCTCTCTGCTTTCCTGAAAAGTCTATCCTCAAAAGCACCTTTTTTCACTTTCGGCGCTGTTTGGAGCAAAAAAGACAAACGTCCAGCTTTTGCTGCCACAGCAAAGGTGCCAGCGGGGAAAAGTGATGCTGCTTCTCACTGCCTCCTGGAACCCCTTCAAATGCCCCAGACAATTTGGCCGTCTCTGCTTTCCTGCGCACTCTATCCTCAAAAGCACCTTTTTTCACTTTCGGCGCTGTTTGGAGCAAAAAAGACAAACGTCCAGCTTTTGCTGCCACAGCAAAGGTGCCAGCGGGGAAAAGTGATGCTGCTTCTCACTGCCTCCTGGAACCCCTTCAAATGCCCCACACAATTTGGCCCTCTCTGCTTTCCTGCGCACTCTATCCTCAAAAGCACCTTTTTTCACTTTCGGCGCTGTTTGGAGCAAAAAAGACAAACGTCCAGCTTTTGCTGCCACAGCAAAGGTGCCAGCGGGGAAAAGTGATGCTGCTTCTCACTGCCTCCTGGAACCCCTTCAAATGCCCCACACAATTTGGCCCTCTCTGCTTTCCTGCGCACTCTATCCTCAAAAGCACCTTTTTTCACTTTCGGCGCTGTTTGGAGCAAAAAAGACAAACGTCCAGCTTTTGCTGCCACAGCAAAGGTGCCAGCGGGGAAAAGTGATGCTGCTTCTCACTGCCTCCTGGAACCCCTTCAAATGCCCCAGACAATTTGGCCCTCTCTGCTTTCCTGAAAAGTCTATCCTCAAAAGCACCTTTTTTCACTTTCGGCGCTGTTTGGAGCAAAAAAGACAAACGTCCAGCTTTTGCTGCCACAGCAAAGGTGCCAGCGGGGAAAAGTGATGCTGCTTCTCACTGCCTCCTGGAACCCCTTCAAATGCCCCACACAATTTGGCCCTCTCTGCTTTCCTGAAAAGTCTATCCTCAAAAGCACCTTTTTTCACTTTCGGCGCCCTCCGGAGCAAAAAAGACAAACGTCCAGCTTTTGCTGCCACAGCAAAGGTGCCAGCGGGGAAAAGTGATGCTGCTTCTCACTGCCTCCTGGAACCCCTTCAAATGCCCCACACAATTTGGCCCTCTCTGCTTTCCTGCGCACGCTATCCTCAAAAGCACCTTTTTTCACTTTCGGCGCCCTCCGGAGCAAAAAAGACAAACGTCCAGCTTTTGCTGCCACAGCAAAGGTGCCAGCGGGGAAAAGTGATGCTGCTTCTCACTGCCTCCTGGAACCCCTTCAAATGCCCCACACAATTTGGCCCTCTCTGCTTTCCTGAAAAGTCTATCCTCAAAAGCACCTTTTTTCACTTTCGGCGCTGTTTGGAGCAAAAAAGACAAACGTCCAGCTTTTGCTGCCACAGCAAAGGTGCCAGCGGGGAAAAGTGATGCTGCTTCTCACTGCCTCCTGGAACCCCTTCAAATGCCCCAGACAATTTGGCCCTCTCTGCTTTCCTGAAAAGTCTATCCTCAAAAGCACCTTTTTTCACTTTCGGCGCCCTCCGGAGCAAAAAAGACAAACGTCCAGCTTTTGCTGCCACAGCAAAGGTGCCAGCGGGGAAAAGTGATGCTGCTTCTCACTGCCTCCTGGAACCCCTTCAAATGCCCCAGACAATTTGGCCGTCTCTGCTTTCCTGCGCACTCTATCCTCAAAAGCACCTTTTTTCACTTTCGGCGCTGTTTGGAGCAAAAAAGACAAACGTCCAGCTTTTGCTGCCACAGCAAAGGTGCCAGCGGGGAAAAGTGATGCTGCTTCTCACTGCCTCCTGGAACCCCTTCAAATGCCCCAGACAATTTGGCCCTCTCTGCTTTCCTGAAAAGTCTATCCTCAAAAGCACCTTTTTTCACTTTCGGCGCTGTTTGGAGCAAAAAAGACAAACGTCCAGCTTTTGCTGCCACAGCAAAGGTGCCAGCGGGGAAAAGTGATGCTGCTTCTCACTGCCTCCTGGAACCCCTTCAAATGCCCCACACAATTTGGCCCTCTCTGCTTTCCTGCGCACGCTATCCTCAAAAGCACCTTTTTTCACTTTCGGCGCTGTTTGGAGCAAAAAAGACAAACGTCCAGCTTTTGCTGCCACAGCAAAGGTGCCAGTGGGGAAAAGTGATGCTGCTTCTCACTGCCTCCTGGAACCCCTTCAAATGCCCCACACAATTTGGCCCTCTCTGCTTTCATGCGCACGCTATCTTCAAAAGCACCTTTTTTCACTTTCGGCGCTGTTTGGAGCATAAAAGACAAACGTCCAGCTTTTGCTGCCACAGCAAAGGTGCCAGCGGGGAAAAGTGATGCTGCTTCTCACTGCCTCCTGGAACCCCTTCAAATGCCCCACACAATTTGGCCCTGTCTGCTTTCCTGAAAAGTCTATCCTCAAAAGCACCTTTTTTCACTTTCGGCGCTGTTTGGAGCAAAAAAGACAAACGTCCAGCTTTTGCTGCCACAGCAAAGGTGCCAGCGGGGAAAAGTGATGCTGCTTCTCACTGCCTCCTGGAACCCCTTCAAATGCCCCAGACAATTTGGCCCTCTCTTCTTTCCTGAAAAGTCTATCCTGAAAAGCACCTTTTTTCACTTTCGGCGCTGTTTGGAGCAAAAAAGACAAACGTCCAGCTTTTGCTGCCACAGCAAAGGTGCCAGCGGGGAAAAGTGATGCTGCTTCTCACTGCCTCCTGGAACCCCTTCAAATGCCCCACACAATTTGGCCCTCTCTGCTTTCCTGAAAAGTCTATCCTCAAAAGCACCTTTTTTCACTTTCGGCGTTGTTTTGAGCAAAAAAGACAAACGTCCAGCTTTTGCTGTCACAGCAAAGGTGCCAGCGGGGAAAAGTGATGCTGCTTCTCACTGCCTCCTGGAACCCCTTCAAATGCCCCACACAATTTGGCCCTCTCTGCTTTCCTGCGCACGCTATCCTCAAAAGCACCTTTTTTCACTTTCGGCGCTGTTTGGAGCAAAAAAGACAAACGTCCAGCTTTTGCTGCCACAGCAAAGGTGCCAGTGGGGAAAAGTGATGCTGCTTCTCACTGCCTCCTGGAACCCCTTCAAATGCCCCACATAATTTGGCCCTGTCTGCTTTCCTGCGCACGCTATCCTCAAAAGCACCTTTTTTCACTTTCGGCGCTGTTTGGAGCAAAAAAGACAAACGTCCAGCTTTTGCTGCCACAGCAAAGGTGCCAGCGGGGAAAAGTGATGCTGCTTCTCACTGCCTCCTGGAACCCCTTCAAATGCCCCAGACAATTTGGCCCTCTCTGCTTTCCTGCGCACGCTATCCTCAAAAGCACCTTTTTTCACTTTCGGCGCTGTTTGGAGCAAAAAAGACAAACGTCCAGCTTTTGCTGCCACAGCAAAGGTGCCAGCGGGGAAAAGTGATGCTGCTTCTCACTGCCTCCTGGAACCCCTTCAAATGCCCCACACAATTTGGCCCTGTCTGCTTTCCTGAGCACGCTATCCTCAAAAGCACCTTTTTTCACTTTCGGCGCTGTTTGGAGCAAAAAAGACAAACGTCCAGCTTTTGCTGCCACAGCAAAGGTGCCAGCGGGGCAAAGTGATGCTGCTTCTCACTGCCTCCTGGAACCCCTTCAAATGCCCCACACAATTTGGCCCTCTCTGCTTTCCTGAAAAGTCTATCCTCAAAAGCACCTTTTTTCACTTTCGGCGCTGTTTGGAGCATAAAAGACAAACGTCCAGCTTTTGCTGCCACAGCAAAGGTGCCAGCGGGGAAAAGTGATGCTGCTTCTCACTGCCTCCTGGAACCCCTTCAAATGCCCCACACAATTTGGCCCTCTCTGCTTTCCTGAAAAGTCTATCCTCAAAAGCACCTTTTTTCACTTTCGGCGCTGTTTGGAGCAAAAAAGACAAACGTCCAGCTTTTGCTGTCACAGCAAAGGTGCCAGCGGGGAAAAGTGATGCTGCTTCTCACTGCCTCCTGGAACCCCTTCAAATGCCCCAGACAATTTGGCCCTCTCTGCTTTCCTGCGCACTCTATCCTCAAAAGAACCTTTTTTCACTTTCGGCGCTGTTTGGAGCAAAAAAGACAAACGTCCAGCTTTTGCTGCCACAGCAAAGTTGCCAGCGGGGAAAAGTGATGCTGCTTCTCACTGCCTCCTGGAACCCCTTCAAATGTCCCACACAATTTGGCCCTCTCTGCTTTCCTGAGCACGCTATCCTCAAAAGCACCTTTTTTCACTTTCGGCGCTGTTTGGAGCAAAAAAGACAAACGTCCAGCTTTTGCTGCCACAGCAAAGGTGCCAGCGGGGCAAAGTGATGCTGCTTCTCACTGCCTCCTGGAACCCCTTCAAATGCCCCACACAATTTGGCCCTCTCTGCTTTCCTGCGCACGCTATCCTCAAAAGCACCTTTTTTCACTTTCGGCGCTGTTTGGAGCAAAAAAGACAAACGTCCAGCTTTTGCTGCCACAGCAAAGGTGCCAGCGGGGAAAAGTGATGCTGCTTCTCACTGCCTCCTGGAACCCCTTCAAATGCCCCACACAATTTGGCCCTCTCTGCTTTCATGCGCACGCTATCTTCAAAAGCACCTTTTTTCACTTTCGGCGCTGTTTGGAGCATAAAAGACAAACGTCCAGCTTTTGCTGCCACAGCAAAGGTGCCAGCGGGGAAAAGTGATGCTGCTTCTCACTGCCTCCTGGAACCCCTTCAAATGCCCCACACAATTTGGCCCTCTCTGCTTTCCTGAAAAGTCTATCCTCAAAAGCACCTTTTTTCACTTTCGGCGCTGTTTGGAGCAAAAAAGACAAACGTCCAGCTTTTGCTGCCACAGCAAAGGTGCCAGCGGGGAAAAGTGATGCTGCTTCTCACTGCCTCCTGGAACCCCTTCAAACGCCCCACACAATTTGGCCCTCTCTGCTTTCCTGCGCACTCTAGCCTCAAAAGCACCTTTTTTCACTTTCGGCGCTGTTTGGAGCAAAAAAGACAAACGTCCAGCTTTTGCTGCCACAGCAAAGGTGCCAGCGGGGAAAAGTGATGCTGCTTCTCACTGCCTCCTGGAACCCCTTCAAATGCCCCACACAATTTGGCCCTCTCTGCTTTCCTGAAAAGTCTATCCTCAAAAGCACCTTTTTTCACTTTCGGCGCTGTTTGGAGCAAAAAAGACAAACGTCCAGCTTTTGCTGCCACAGCAAAGGTGTCAGCGAGGAAAAGTGATGCTGCTTCTCACTGCCTCCTGGAACCCCTTCAAATGCCCCACACAATTTGGCCCTCTCTGCTTTCCTGCGCACTCTATCCAAAAAAGCACCTTTTTTCACTTTCGGCGCTGTTTGGAGCAAAAAAGACAAACGTCCAGCTTTTGCTGCCACAGCAAAGGTGCCAGCGGGGAAAAGTGATGCTGCTTCTCACTGCCTCCTGGAACCCCTTCAAATGCCCCACACAATTTGGCCCTCTCTGCTTTCCTGAAAAGTCTATCCTCAAAAGCACCTTTTTTCACTTTCGGCGTTGTTTGGAGCAAAAAAGACAAACGTCCAGCTTTTGCTGTCACAGCAAAGGTGCCAGCGGGGAAAAGTGATGCTGCTTCTCACTGCCTCCTGGAACCCCTTCAAATGCCCCACACAATTTGGCCCTCTCTGCTTTCCTGCGCACGCTATCCTCAAAAGCACCTTTTTTCACTTTCGGCGCTGTTTGGAGCATAAAAGACAAACGTCCAGCTTTTGCTGCCACAGCAAAGGTGCCAGCGGGGAAAAGTGATGCTGCTTCTCACTGCCTCCTGGAACCCCTTCAAATGCCCCACATAATTTGGCCCTCTCTGCTTTCCTGCGCACGCTATCCTCAAAAGCACCTTTTTTCACTTTCGGCGCTGTTTGGAGCATAAAAGACAAACGTCCAGCTTTTGCTGCCACAGCAAAGGTGCCAGCGGGGAAAAGTGATGCTGCTTCTCACTGCCTCCTGGAACCCCTTCAAATGCCCCACATAATTTGGCCCTCTCTGCTTTCCTGCGCACGCTATCCTCAAAAGCACCTTTTTTCACTTTCGGCGCTGTTTGGAGCAAAAAAGACAAACGTCCAGCTTTTGCTGCCACAGCAAAGGTGCCAGCGGGGAAAAGTGATGCTGCTTCTCACTGCCTCCTGGAACCCCTTCAAATGCACCACACAATTTGGCCCTCTCTGCTTTCCTGAGCACGCTATCCTCAAAAGCACCTGTTTTCACTTTCGGCGCTGTTTGGAGCAAAAAAGACAAACGTCCAGCTTTTGCTGCCACAGCAAAGGTGCCAGCGGGGAAAAGTGATGCTGCTTCTCACTGCCTCCTGGAACCCCTTCAAATGCCCCACATAATTTGGCCCTCTCTGCTTTCCTGCGCACGCTATCCTCAAAAGCACCTTTTTTCACTTTCGGCGCTGTTTGGAGCATAAAAGACAAACGTCCAGCTTTTGCTGCCACAGCAAAGGTGCCAGCGGGGAAAAGTGATGCTGCTTCTCACTGCCTCCTGGAACCCCTTCAAATGCCCCAGACAATTTGGCCCTCTCTGCTTTCCTGAAAAGTCTATCCTCAAAAGCACCTTTTTTCACTTTCGGCGCTGTTTGGAGCAAAAAAGACAAACGTCCAGCTTTTGCTGCCACAGCAAAGGTGCCAGCGGGGAAAAGTGATGCTGCTTCTCACTGCCTCCTGGAACCCCTTCAAATGCCCCACATAATTTGGCCCTCTCTGCTTTCCTGCGCACGCTATCCTCAAAAGCACCTTTTTTCACTTTCGGCGCTGTTTGGAGCAAAAAAGACAAACGTCCAGCTTTTGCTGCCACAGCAAAGGTGCCAGCGGGGAAAAGTGATGCTGCTTCTCACTGCCTCCTGGAACCCCTTCAAATGCCCCAGACAATTTGGCCCTCTCTGCTTTCCTGCGCACGCTATCCTCAAAAGCACCTTTTTTCACTTTCGGCGCTGTTTGGAGCAAAAAAGACAAACGTCCAGCTTTTGCTGCCACAGCAAAGGTGCCAGCGGGGAAAAGTGATGCTGCTTCTCACTGCCTCCTGGAACCCCTTCAAATGCCCCACACAATTTGGCCCTGTCTGCTTTCCTGAGCACGCTATCCTCAAAAGCACCTTTTTTCACTTTCGGCGCTGTTTGGAGCAAAAAAGACAAACGTCCAGCTTTTGCTGCCACAGCAAAGGTGCCAGCGGGGAAAAGTGATGCTGCTTCTCACTGCCTCCTGGAACCCCTTCAAATGCCCCACACAATTTGGCCCTCTCTGCTTTCCTGAAAAGTCTATCCTCAAAAGCACCTTTTTTCACTTTCGGCGCTGTTTGGAGCAAAAAAGACAAACGTCCAGCTTTTGCTGCCACAGCAAAGGTGCCAGCGGGGAAAAGTGATGCTGCTTCTCACTGCCTCCTGGAACCCCTTCAAATGCCCCACATAATTTGGCCCTCTCTGCTTTCCTGCGCACGCTATCCTCAAAAGCACCTTTTTTCACTTTCGGCGCTGTTTGGAGCAAAAAAGACAAACGTCCAGCTTTTGCTGCCACAGCAAAGGTGCCAGCGGGGAAAAGTGATGCTGCTTCTCACTGCCTCCTGGAAGCCCTTCAAATGCCCCACATAATTTGGCCCTCTCTGCTTTCCTGCGCACGCTATCCTCAAAAGCACCTTTTTTCACTTTCGGCGCTGTTTGGAGCAAAAAAGACAAACGTCCAGCTTTTGCTGCCACAGCAAAGGTGCCAGCGGGGAAAAGTGATGCTGCTTCTCACTGCCTCCTGGAACCCCTTCAAATGCCCCAGACAATTTGGCCCTCTCTGCCTTCCTGCGCACGCTATCCTCAAAAGCACCTTTTTTCACTTTCGGCGCTGTTTGGAGCAAAAAAGACAAACGTCCAGCTTTTGCTGCCACAGCAAAGGTGCCAGCGGGGAAAAGTGATGCTGCTTCTCACTGCCTCCTGGAACCCCTTCAAATGCCCCACATAATTTGGCCCTCTCTGCTTTCCTGCGCACGCTATCCTCAAAAGCACCTTTTTTCACTTTCGGCGCTGTTTGGAGCATAAAAGACAAACGTCCAGCTTTTGCTGCCACAGCAAAGGTGCCAGCGGGGAAAAGTGATGCTGCTTCTCACTGCCTCCTGGAACCCCTTCAAATGCCCCAGACAATTTGGCCCTCTCTGCTTTCCTGAAAAGTCTATCCTCAAAAGCACCTTTTTTCACTTTCGGCGCTGTTTGGAGCAAAAAAGACAAACGTCCAGCTTTTGCTGCCACAGCAAAGGTGCCAGCGGGGAAAAGTGATGCTGCTTCTCACTGCCTCCTGGAACCCCTTCAAATGCCCCACACAATTTGGCCCTCTCTGCTTTCCTGCGCACGCTATCCTCAAAAGCACCTTTTTTCACTTTCGGCGCTGTTTGGAGCAAAAAAGACAAACGTCCAGCTTTTGCTGCCACAGCAAAGGTGCCAGCGGGGAAAAGTGATGCTGCTTCTCACTGCCTCCTGGAACCCCTTCAAATGCCCCACACAATTTGGCCCTCTCTGCTTTCCTGCGCACGCTATCCTCAAAAGCACCTTTTTTGACTTTCGGCGCTGTTTGGAGCAAAAAAGACAAACGTCCAGCTTTTGCTGCCACAGCAAAGGTGCCAGCGGGGAAAAGTGATGCTGCTTCTCACTGCCTCCTGGAACCCCTTCAAATGCCCCACACAATTTGGCCCTGTCTGCTTTCCTGAGCACGCTATCCTCAAAAGCACCTTTTTTCACTTTCGGCGCTGTTTGGAGCAAAAAAGACAAACGTCCAGCTTTTGCTGCCACAGCAAAGGTGCCAGCGGGGAAAAGTGATGCTGCTTCTCACTGCCTCCTGGAACCCCTTCAAATGCCCCACACAATTTGGCCCTCTCTGCTTTCCTGAAAAGTCTATCCTCAAAAGCACCTTTTTTCACTTTCGGCGCTGTTTGGAGCAAAAAAGACAAACGTCCAGCTTTTGCTGCCACAGCAAAGGTGCCAGCGGGGAAAAGTGATGCTGCTTCTCACTGCCTCCTGGAACCCCTTCAAATGCCCCACATAATTTGGCCCTCTCTGCTTTCCTGCGCACGCTATCCTCAAAAGCACCTTTTTTCACTTTCGGCGCTGTTTGGAGCAAAAAAGACAAACGTCCAGCTTTTGCTGCCACAGCAAAGGTGCCAGCGGGGAAAAGTGATGCTGCTTCTCACTGCCTCCTGGAAGCCCTTCAAATGCCCCACATAATTTGGCCCTCTCTGCTTTCCTGCGCACGCTATCCTCAAAAGCACCTTTTTTCACTTTCGGCGCTGTTTGGAGCAAAAAAGACAAACGTCCAGCTTTTGCTGCCACAGCAAAGGTGCCAGCGGGGAAAAGTGATGCTGCTTCTCACTGCCTCCTGGAACCCCTTCAAATGCCCCACACAATTTGGCCCTCTCTGCTTTCATGCGCACGCTATCTTCAAAAGCACCTTTTTTCACTTTCGGCGCTGTTTGGAGCATAAAAGACAAACGTCCAGCTTTTGCTGCCACAGCAAAGGTGCCAGCGGGGAAAAGTGATGCTGCTTCTCACTGCCTCCTGGAACCCCTTCAAATGCCCCACACAATTTGGCCCTCTCTGCTTTCCTGAAAAGTCTATCCTCAAAAGCACCTTTTTTCACTTTCGGCGCTGTTTGGAGCAAAAAAGACAAACGTCCAGCTTTTGCTGCCACAGCAAAGGTGCCAGCGGGGAAAAGTGATGCTGCTTCTCACTGCCTCCTGGAACCCCTTCAAACGCCCCACACAATTTGGCCGTCTCTGCTTTCCTGCGCACTCTAGCCTCAAAAGCACCTTTTTTCACTTTCGGCGCTGTTTGGAGCAAAAAAGACAAACGTCCAGCTTTTGCTGCCACAGCAAAGGTGCCAGCGGGGAAAAGTGATGCTGCTTCTCACTGCCTCCTGGAACCCCTTCAAATGCCCCACGCAATTTGGCCCTCTCTGCTTTCCTGAAAAGTCTATCCTCAAAAGCACCTTTTTTCACTTTCGGCGCTGTTTGGAGCAAAAAAGACAAACGTCCAGCTTTTGCTGCCACAGCAAAGGTGTCAGCGAGGAAAAGTGATGCTGCTTCTCACTGCCTCCTGGAACCCCTTCAAATGCCCCACACAATTTGGCCCTCTCTGCTTTCCTGCGCACTCTATCCAAAAAAGCACCTTTTTTCACTTTCGGCGCTGTTTGGAGCAAAAAAGACAAACGTCCAGCTTTTGCTGCCACAGCAAAGGTGCCAGCGGGGAAAAGTGATGCTGCTTCTCACTGCCTCCTGGAACCCCTTCAAATGCCCCACACAATTTGGCCCTCTCTGCTTTCCTGAAAAGTCTATCCTCAAAAGCACCTTTTTTCACTTTCGGCGTTGTTTGGAGCAAAAAAGACAAACGTCCAGCTTTTGCTGTCACAGCAAAGGTGCCAGCGGGGAAAAGTGATGCTGCTTCTCACTGCCTCCTGGAACCCCTTCAAATGCCCCACACAATTTGGCCCTCTCTGCTTTCCTGCGCACGCTATCCTCAAAAGCACCTTTTTTCACTTTCGGCGCTGTTTGGAGCATAAAAGACAAACGTCCAGCTTTTGCTGCCACAGCAAAGGTGCCAGCGGGGAAAAGTGATGCTGCTTCTCACTGCCTCCTGGAACCCCTTCAAATGCCCCACATAATTTGGCCCTCTCTGCTTTCCTGCGCACGCTATCCTCAAAAGCACCTTTTTTCACTTTCGGCGCTGTTTGGAGCATAAAAGACAAACGTCCAGCTTTTGCTGCCACAGCAAAGGTGCCAGCGGGGAAAAGTGATGCTGCTTCTCACTGCCTCCTGGAACCCCTTCAAATGCCCCACATAATTTGGCCCTCTCTGCTTTCCTGCGCACGCTATCCTCAAAAGCACCTTTTTTCACTTTCGGCGCTGTTTGGAGCAAAAAAGACAAACGTCCAGCTTTTGCTGCCACAGCAAAGGTGCCAGCGGGGAAAAGTGATGCTGCTTCTCACTGCCTCCTGGAACCCCTTCAAATGCACCACACAATTTGGCCCTCTCTGCTTTCCTGAGCACGCTATCCTCAAAAGCACCTGTTTTCACTTTCGGCGCTGTTTGGAGCAAAAAAGACAAACGTCCAGCTTTTGCTGCCACAGCAAAGGTGCCAGCGGGGAAAAGTGATGCTGCTTCTCACTGCCTCCTGGAACCCCTTCAAATGCCCCACACAATTTGGCCCTCTCTGCTTTCCTGAAAAGTCTATCCTCAAAAGCACCTTTTTTCACTTTCGGCGCTGTTTGGAGCAAAAAAGACAAACGTCCAGCTTTTGCTGCCACAGCAAAGGTGCCAGCGGGGAAAAGTGATGCTGCTTCTCACTGCCTCCTGGAACCCCTTCAAATGCCCCACATAATTTGGCCCTCTCTGCTTTCCTGCGCACGCTATCCTCAAAAGCACCTTTTTTCACTTTCGGCGCTGTTTGGAGCAAAAAAGACAAACGTCCAGCTTTTGCTGCCACAGCAAAGGTGCCAGCGGGGAAAAGTGATGCTGCTTCTCACTGCCTCCTGGAAGCCCTTCAAATGCCCCACATAATTTGGCCCTCTCTGCTTTCCTGCGCACGCTATCCTCAAAAGCACCTTTTTTCACTTTCGGCGCTGTTTGGAGCAAAAAAGACAAACGTCCAGCTTTTGCTGCCACAGCAAAGGTGCCAGCGGGGAAAAGTGATGCTGCTTCTCACTGCCTCCTGGAACCCCTTCAAATGCCCCACACAATTTGGCCCTCTCTGCTTTCATGCGCACGCTATCTTCAAAAGCACCTTTTTTCACTTTCGGCGCTGTTTGGAGCATAAAAGACAAACGTCCAGCTTTTGCTGCCACAGCAAAGGTGCCAGCGGGGAAAAGTGATGCTGCTTCTCACTGCCTCCTGGAACCCCTTCAAATGCCCCACACAATTTGGCCCTCTCTGCTTTCCTGAAAAGTCTATCCTCAAAAGCACCTTTTTTCACTTTCGGCGCTGTTTGGAGCAAAAAAGACAAACGTCCAGCTTTTGCTGCCACAGCAAAGGTGCCAGCGGGGAAAAGTGATGCTGCTTCTCACTGCCTCCTGGAACCCCTTCAAACGCCCCACACAATTTGGCCCTCTCTGCTTTCCTGCGCACTCTAGCCTCAAAAGCACCTTTTTTCACTTTCGGCGCTGTTTGGAGCAAAAAAGACAAACGTCCAGCTTTTGCTGCCACAGCAAAGGTGCCAGCGGGGAAAAGTGATGCTGCTTCTCACTGCCTCCTGGAACCCCTTCAAATGCCCCACGCAATTTGGCCCTCTCTGCTTTCCTGAAAAGTCTATCCTCAAAAGCACCTTTTTTCACTTTCGGCGCTGTTTGGAGCATAAAAACAAACGTCCAGCTTTTGCTGCCACAGCAAAGGTGCCAGCGGGGAAAAGTGATGCTGCTTCTCACTGCCTCCTGGAACCCCTTCAAATGCCCCACATAATTTGGCCCTCTCTGCTTTCCTGCGCACGCTATCCTCAAAAGCACCTTTTTTCACTTTCGGCGCTGTTTGGAGCATAAAAGACAAACGTCCAGCTTTTGCTGCCACAGCAAAGGTGCCAGCGGGGAAAAGTGATGCTGCTTCTCACTGCCTCCTGGAACCCCTTCAAATGCCCCACATAATTTGGCCCTCTCTGCTTTCCTGCGCACGCTATCCTCAAAAGCACCTTTTTTCACTTTCGGCGCTGTTTGGAGCAAAAAAGACAAACGTCCAGCTTTTGCTGCCACAGCAAAGGTGCCAGCGGGGAAAAGTGATGCTGCTTCTCACTGCCTCCTGGAACCCCTTCAAATGCACCACACAATTTGGCCCTCTCTGCTTTCCTGAGCACGCTATCCTCAAAAGCACCTGTTTTCACTTTCGGCGCTGTTTGGAGCAAAAAAGACAAACGTCCAGCTTTTGCTGCCACAGCAAAGGTGCCAGCGGGGAAAAGTGATGCTGCTTCTCACTGCCTCCTGGAACCCCTTCAAATGCCCCACATAATTTGGCCCTCTCTGCTTTCCTGCGCACGCTATCCTCAAAAGCACCTTTTTTCACTTTCGGCGCTGTTTGGAGCAAAAAAGACAAACGTCCAGCTTTTGCTGCCACAGCAAAGGTGCCAGCGGGGAAAAGTGATGCTGCTTCTCACTGCCTCCTGGAACCCCTTCAAATGCCCCACACAATTTGGCCCTCTCTGCTTTCCTGCGCACGCTATCCTCAAAAGCACCTTTTTTCACTTTCGGCGCTGTTTGGAGCAAAAAAGACAAACGTCCAGCTTTTGCTGCCACAGCAAAGGTGCCAGCGGGGAAAAGTGATGCTGCTTCTCACTGCCTCCTGGAACCCCTTCAAATGCCCCACACAATTTGGCCCTCTCTGCTTTCCTGAGCACGCTATCCTCAAAAGCACCTTTTTTCACTTTCGGCGCTGTTTGGAGCAAAAAAGACAAACGTCCAGCTTTTGCTGCCACAGCAAAGGTGCCAGCGGGGAAAAGTGATGCTGCTTCTCACTGCCTCCTGGAACCCCTTCAAATGCCCCACACAATTTGGCCCTCTCTGCTTTCCTGAAAAGTCTATCCTCAAAAGCACCTTTTTTCACTTTCGGCGCTGTTTGGAGCAAAAAAGACAAACGTCCAGCTTTTGCTGCCACAGCAAAGGTGCCAGCGGGGAAAAGTGATGCTGCTTCTCACTGCCTCCTGGAACCCCTTCAAATGCCCCACATAATTTGGCCCTCTCTGCTTTCCTGCGCACGCTATCCTCAAAAGCACATTTTTTCACTTTCGGCGCTGTTTGGAGCAAAAAAGACAAACGTCCAGCTTTTGCTGCCACAGCAAAGGTGCCAGCGGGGAAAAGTGATGCTGCTTCTCACTGCCTCCTGGAACCCCTTCAAATGCCCCACATAATTTGGCCCTCTCTGCTTTCCTGCGCACGCTATCCTCAAAAGCACCTTTTTTCACTTTCGGCGCTGTTTGGAGCAAAAAAGACAAACGTCCAGCTTTTGCTGCCACAGCAAAGGTGCCAGCGGGGAAAAGTGATGCTGCTTCTCACTGCCTCCTGGAACCCCTTCAAATGCCCCAGACAATTTGGCCCTCTCTGCCTTCCTGCGCACGCTATCCTCAAAAGCACCTTTTTTCACTTTCGGCGCTGTTTGGAGCAAAAAAGACAAACGTCCAGCTTTTGCTGCCACAGCAAAGGTGCCAGCGGGGAAAAGTGATGCTGCTTCTCACTGCCTCCTGGAACCCCTTCAAATGCCCCACATAATTTGGCCCTCTCTGCTTTCCTGCGCACGCTATCCTCAAAAGCACCTTTTTTCACTTTCGGCGCTGTTTGGAGCATAAAAGACAAACGTCCAGCTTTTGCTGCCACAGCAAAGGTGCCAGCGGGGAAAAGTGATGCTGCTTCTCACTGCCTCCTGGAACCCCTTCAAATGCCCCAGACAATTTGGCCCTCTCTGCTTTCCTGAAAAGTCTATCCTCAAAAGCACCTTTTTTCACTTTCGGCGCTGTTTGGAGCATAAAAGACAAACGTCCAGCTTTTGCTGCCACAGCAAAGGTGCCAGCGGGGAAAAGTGATGCTGCTTCTCACTGCCTCCTGGAACCCCTTCAAATGCCCCACACAATTTGGCCCTCTCTGCTTTCCTGCGCACGCTATCCTCAAAAGCACCTTTTTTCACTTTCGGCGCTGTTTGGAGCAAAAAAGACAAACGTCCAGCTTTTGCTGCCACAGCAAAGGTGCCAGCGGGGAAAAGTGATGCTGCTTCTCACTGCCTCCTGGAACCCCTTCAAATGCCCCACACAATTTGGCCCTCTCTGCTTTCCTGAAAAGTCTATCCTCAAAAGCACCTTTTTTCACTTTCGGCGCTGTTTGGAGCAAAAAAGACAAACGTCCAGCTTTTGCTGCCACAGCAAAGGTGCCAGCGGGGAAAAGTGATGCTGCTTCTCACTGCCTCCTGGAACCCCTTCAAATGCCCCATACAATTTGGCCCTGTCTGCTTTCCTGAGCACGCTATCCTCAAAAGCACCTTTTTTCACTTTCGGCGCTGTTTGGAGCAAAAAAGACAAACGTCCAGCTTTTGCTGCCACAGCAAAGGTGCCAGCGGGGAAAAGTGATGCTGCTTCTCACTGCCTCCTGGAACCCCTTCAAATGCCCCACACAATTTGGCCCTCTCTGCTTTCCTGAAAAGTCTATCCTCAAAAGCACCTTTTTTCACTTTCGGCGCTGTTTGGAGCAAAAAAGACAAACGTCCAGCTTTTGCTGCCACAGCAAAGGTGCCAGCGGGGAAAAGTGATGCTGCTTCTCACTGCCTCCTGGAACCCCTTCAAATGCCCCACATAATTTGGCCCTCTCTGCTTTCCTGCGCACGCTATCCTCAAAAGCACCTTTTTTCACTTTCGGCGCTGTTTGGAGCAAAAAAGACAAACGTCCAGCTTTTGCTGCCACAGCAAAGGTGCCAGCGGGGAAAAGTGATGCTGCTTCTCACTGCCTCCTGGAAGCCCTTCAAATGCCCCACATAATTTGGCCCTCTCTGCTTTCCTGCGCACGCTATCCTCAAAAGCACCTTTTTTCACTTTCGGCGCTGTTTGGAGCAAAAAAGACAAACGTCCAGCTTTTGCTGCCACAGCAAAGGTGCCAGCGGGGAAAAGTGATGCTGCTTCTCACTGCCTCCTGGAACCCCTTCAAATGCCCCAGACAATTTGGCCCTCTCTGCTTTCCTGCGCACGCTATCCTCAAAAGCACCTTTTTTCACTTTCGGCGCTGTTTGGAGCAAAAAAGACAAACGTCCAGCTTTTGCTGCCACAGCAAAGGTGCCAGCGGGGAAAAGTGATGCTGCTTCTCACTGCCTCCTGGAACCCCTTCAAATGCCCCACACAATTTGGCCCTCTCTGCTTTCCTGAAAAGTCTATCCTCAAAAGCACCTTTTTTCACTTTAGGCGCTGTTTGGAGCAAAAAAGACAAACGTCCAGCTTTTGCTGCCACAGCAAAGGTGCCAGCGGGGAAAAGTGATGCTGCTTCTCACTGCCTCCTGGAACCCCTTCAAATGCCCCAGACAATTTGGCCGTCTCTGCTTTCCTGCGCACGCTATCCTCAAAAGCACCTTTTTTCACTTTCGGCGCTGTTTGGAGCAAAAAAGACAAACATCCAGCTTTTGCTGCCACAGCAAAGGTGCCAGCGGGGAAAAGTGATGCTGCTTCTCACTGCCTCCTGGAACCCCTTCAAATGCCCCACATAATTTGGCCCTCTCTGCTTTCCTGCGCACGCTATCCTCAAAAGCACCTGTTTTCACTTTCGGCGCTGTTTGGAGCAAAAAAGACAAACGTCCAGCTTTTGCTGCCACAGCAAAGGTGCCAGCGGGGAAAAGTGATGCTGCTTCTCACTGCCTCCTGGAACCCCTTCAAATGCCCCACATAATTTGGCCCTCTCTGCTTTCCTGAAAAGTCTATCCTCAAAAGCACCTTTTTTCACTTTCGGCGCTGTTTGGAGCAAAAAAGACAAACGTCCAGCTTTTGCTGCCACAGCAAAGGTGCCAGCGGGGAAAAGTGATGCTGCTTCTCACTGCCTCCTGGAACCCCTTCAAATGCCCCACACAATTTGGCCCTCTCTGCTTTCCTGCGCACGCTATCCTCAAAAGCACCTTTTTTCACTTTCGGCGCTGTTTGGAGCAAAAAAGACAAACGTCCAGCTTTTGCTGCCACAGCAAAGGTGCCAGCGGGGAAAAGTGATGCTGCTTCTCACTGCCTCCTGGAACCCCTTCAAATGCCCCACACAATTTGGCCCTCTCTGCTTTCCTGCGCACTCTATCCTCAAAAGCACCTTTTTTCACTTTCGGCGTTGTTTGGAGCAAAAAAGACAAACGTCCAGCTTTTGCTGCCACAGCAAAGGTGCCAGCGGGGAAAAGTAATGCTGCTTCTCACTGCCTCCTGGAACCCCTTCAAATGCCCCAGACAATTTGGCCCTCTCTGCTTTCCTGCGCACGCTATCCTCAAAAGCACCTTTTTTCACTTTCGGCGCTGTTTGGAGCAAAAAAGACAAACGTCCAGCTTTTGCTGCCACAGCAAAGGTGCCAGCGGGGAAAAGTGATGCTGCTTCTCACTGCCTCCTGGAACCCCTTCAAATGCCCCAGACAATTTGGCCCTCTCTGCTTTCCTGAAAAGTCTATCCTCAAAAGCACCTTTTTTCACTTTCGGCGCTGTTTGGAGCAAAAAAGACAAACGTCCAGCTTTTGCTGCCACAGCAAAGGTGCCAGCGGGGAAAAGTGATGCTGCTTCTCACTGCCTCCTGGAACCCCTTCAAATGCCCCACACAATTTGGCCCTCTCTGCTTTCCTGAAAAGTCTATCCTCAAAAGCACCTTTTTTCACTTTGGGCGCTGTTTGGAGCAAAAGAGACAAACGTCCAG
Source organism: Vanellus vanellus (assembly GCF_965231255.1). NCBI lineage: Eukaryota > Metazoa > Chordata > Aves > Charadriiformes > Charadriidae > Vanellus > Vanellus vanellus. The sequence goes on from NW_028127819.1 coordinate 27,074, forward strand.
CTTTTGCTGCCACAGCAAAGGTGCCAGCGGGGAAAAGTGATGCTGCTTCTCACTGCCTCCTGGAACCCCTTCAAATGCCCCAGACAATTTGGCCCTCTCTGCTTTCCTGAGCACTCTAGCCTCAAAAGCACCTTTTTTCACTTTCGGCGCTGTTTGGAGCAAAAAAGACAAACGTCCAGCTTTTGCTGCCACAGCAAAGGTGCCAGCGGGGAAAAGTGATGCTGCTTCTCACTGCCTCCTGGAACCCCTTCAAATGCCCCACACAATTTGGCCCTCTCTGCTTTCCTGAAAAGTCTATCCTCAAAAGCACCTTTTTTCACTTTCGGCGCTGTTTGAAGCAAAAAAGACAAACGTCCAGCTTTTGCTGCCACAGCAAAGGTGCCAGCGGGGAAAAGTGATGTTGCTTCTCACTGCCTCCTGGAACCCCTTCAAATGCCCCAGAGAATTTGGCCCTCTCTGCTTTCCTGCGCACTGTAGCCTCAAAAGCACCTTTTTTCACTTTCGGTGCTGTTTGGAGCAAAAAAGACAAACGTCCAGCTTTTGCTGCCACAGCAAAGGTGCCAGCATGGAAAAGTGATGCTGCTTCTCACTGCCTCCTGGAACCCCTTCAAATGCCCCACACAATTTGGCCTTCTCTGCTTTCCTGAAAAGTCTATCCTCAAAAGCACCTGTTTTCACTTTCGGCGCTGTTTGGAGCAAAAAAGACAAACGTCCAGCTTTTGCTGCCACAGCAAAGGTGCCAGCGGGGAAAAGTGATGCTGCTTCTCACTGCCTCCTGGAACCCCTTCAAATGCCCCAGACAATTTGGCCCTCTCTGCTTTCCTGCGCACGCTATCCTCAAAAGCACCTTTTTTCACTTTCGGCGCTGTTTGGAGCAAAAAAGACAAACGTCCAGCTTTTGCTGCCACAGCAAAGGTGCCAGCGGGGAAAAGTGATGCTGCTTCTCACTGCCTCCTGGAACCCCTTCAAATGCCCCAGACAATTTGGCCCTCTCTGCTTTCCTGAAAAGTCTATCCTCAAAAGCACCTTTTTTCACTTTCGGCGCTGTTTGGAGCAAAAAAGACAAACGTCCAGCTTTTGCTGCCACAGCAAAGGTGCCAGCGGGGAAAAGTGATGCTGCTTCTCACTGCCTCCTGGAACCCCTTCAAATGCCCCACACAATTTGGCCCTCTCTGCTTTCCTGAAAAGTCTATCCTCAAAAGCACCTTTTTTCACTTTGGGCGCTGTTTGGAGCAAAAGAGACAAACGTCCAGCTTTTGCTGCCACAGCAAAGGTGCCAGCGGGGAAAAGTGATGCTGCTTCTCACTGCCTCCTGGAACCCCTTCAAATGCCCCAGACAATTTGGCCCTCTCTGCTTTCCTGAGCACTCTAGCCTCAAAAGCACCTTTTTTCACTTTCGGCGCTGTTTGGAGCAAAAAAGACAAACGTCCAGCTTTTGCTGCCACAGCAAAGGTGCCAGCGGGGAAAAGTGATGCTGCTTCTCACTGCCTCCTGGAACCCCTTCAAATGCCCCACACAATTTGGCCCTCTCTGCTTTCCTGAAAAGTCTATCCTCAAAAGCACCTTTTTTCACTTTCGGCGCTGTTTGAAGCAAAAAAGACAAACGTCCAGCTTTTGCTGCCACAGCAAAGGTGCCAGCGGGGAAAAGTGATGTTGCTTCTCACTGCCTCCTGGAACCCCTTCAAATGCCCCAGAGAATTTGGCCCTCTCTGCTTTCCTGCGCACTGTAGCCTCAAAAGCACCTTTTTTCACTTTCGGTGCTGTTTGGAGCAAAAAAGACAAACGTCCAGCTTTTGCTGCCACAGCAAAGGTGCCAGCATGGAAAAGTGATGCTGCTTCTCACTGCCTCCTGGAACCCCTTCAAATGCCCCAGACAATTTGGCCCTCTCTGCTTTCCTGCGCACGCTATCCTCAAAAGCACCTTTTTTCACTTTCGGCGCTGTTTGGAGCAAAAAAGACAGACATCCAGCTTTTGCTGCCACAGCAAAGGTGCCAGCATGGAAAAGTGATGCTGCTTCTCACTGCCTCCTGGAACCCCTTCAAATGCCCCACATAATTTGGCCCTCTCTGCTTTCCTGCGCACGCTATCCTCAAAAGCACCTTTTTCACTTTCGGCGCTGTTTGGAGCAAAAAAGACAAACGTCCAGCTTTTGCTGCCACAGCAAAGGTGCCAGCGGGGAAAAGTGATGCTGCTTCTCACTGCCTCCTGGAACCCCTTCAAATGCCCCACACAATTTGGCCCTCTCTGCTTTCCTGCGCACGCTATCCTCAAAAGCACCTTTTTTCACTTTCGGCGCTGTTTGGAGCAAAAAAGACAAACGTCCAGCTTTTGCTGCCACAGCAAAGGTGCCAGCGGGGAAAAGTGATGCTGCTTCTCACTGCCTCCTGGAACCCCTTCAAATGCCCCACACAATTTGGCCCTCTCTGCTTTCCTGAAAAGTCTATCCTCAAAAGCACCTTTTTTCACTTTCGGCGCTGTTTGGAGCAAAAAAGACAAACGTCCAGCTTTTGCTGCCACAGCAAAGGTGCCAGCGGGGAAAAGTGATGCTGCTTCTCACTGCCTCCTGGAACCCCTTCAAATGCCCCACACAATTTGGCCCTCTCTGCTTTCCTGAAAAGTCTATCCTCAAAAGCACCTTTTTTCACTTTCGGCGCTGTTTGGAGCAAAAGAGACAAACGTCCAGCTTTTGCTGCCACAGCAAAGGTGCCAGCGGGGAAAAGTGATGCTGCTTCTCACTGCCTCCTGGAACCCCTTCAAATGCCCCACACAATTTGGCCCTCTCTGCTTTCCTGAGCACTCTAGCCTCAAAAGCACCTTTTTTCACTTTCGGCGCTGTTTGGAGCAAAAAAGACAAACGTCCAGCTTTTGCTGCCACAGCAAAGGTGCCAGCGGGGAAAAGTGATGCTGCTTCTCACTGCCTCCTGGAACCCCTTCAAATGCCCCACACAATTTGGCCCTCTCTGCTTTCCTGAAAAGTCTATCCTCAAAAGCACCTTTTTTCACTTTCGGCGCTGTTTGAAGCAAAAAAGACAAACGTCCAGCTTTTGCTGCCACAGCAAAGGTGCCAGCGGGGAAAAGTGATGTTGCTTCTCACTGCCTCCTGGAACCCCTTCAAATGCCCCAGAGAATTTGGCCCTCTCTGCTTTCCTGCGCACTGTAGCCTCAAAAGCACCTTTTTTCACTTTCGGTGCTGTTTGGAGCAAAAAAGACAAACGTCCAGCTTTTGCTGCCACAGCAAAGGTGCCAGCATGGAAAAGTGATGCTGCTTCTCACTGCCTCCTGGAACCCCTTCAAATGCCCCACACAATTTGGCCCTCTCTGCTTTCCTGCGCACTCTATCCTCAAAAGCACCTTTTTTCACTTTCGGCGCTGTTTGGAGCAAAAAAGACAAACGTCCAGCTTTTGCTGCCACAGCAAAGGTGCCAGCGAGGAAAAGTGATGCTGCTTCTCACTGCCTCCTGGAACCCCTTCAAATGCCCCACACAGTTTGGCCCTCTCTGCTTTCCTGCGCACTCTATCCTCAAAAGCACCTTTTTTCACTTTCGGCGCTGTTTGGAGCAAAAAAGACAAACGTCCAGCTTTTGCTGCCACAGCAAAGGTGCCAGCGGGGAAAAGTGATGCTGCTTCTCACTGCCTCCTGGAACCCCTTCAAATGCCCCAGACAATTTGGCCCTCTCTGCTTTCCTGCGCACTCTATCCTCAAAAGCACCTTTTTTCACTTTCGGCGCTGTTTGGAGCAAAAAAGACAAACGTCCAGCTTTTGCTGCCACAGCAAAGGTGCCAGCGGGGAAAAGTGATGCTGCTTCTCACTGCCTCCTGGAACCCCTTCAAATGCCCCAGACAATTTGGCCCTCTCTGCTTTCCTGCGCACGCTATCCTCAAAAGCACCTTTTTTCACTTTCGGCGCTGTTTGGAGCAAAAAAGACAAACGTCCAGCTTTTGCTGCCACAGCAAAGGTGCCAGCGGGGAAAAGTGATGCTGCTTCTCACTGCCTCCTGGAACCCCTTCAAATGCCCCAGACAATTTGGCCCTCTCTGCTTTCCTGCGCACGCTATCCTCAAAAGCACCTTTTTTCACTTTCGGCGCTGTTTGGAGCAAAAAAGACAAACGTCCAGCTTTTGCTGCCACAGCAAAGGTGCCAGCGGGGAAAAGTGATGCTGCTTCTCACTGCCTCCTGGAACCCCTTCAAATGCCCCAGACAATTTGGCCCTCTCTGCTTTCCTGCGCACTCTAGCCTCAAAAGCACCTTTTTTCACTTTCGGCGCTGTTTGGAGCAAAAAAGACAAACGTCCAGCTTTTGCTGCCACAGCAAAGGTGCCAGCGAGGAAAAGTGATGCTGCTTCTCACTGCCTCCTGGAACCCCTTCAAATGCCCCAGACAATTTGGCCCTCTCTGCTTTCCTGCGCACGCTATCCTCAAAAGCAACTTTTTTCACTTTCGGCGCTGTTTGGAGCAAAAAAGACAAACGTCCAGCTTTTGCTGCCACAGCAAAGGTGCCAGCATGGAAAAGTGATGCTGCTTCTCACTGCCTCCTGGAACCCCTTCAAATGCCCCACACAATTTGGCCCTCTCTGCTTTCCTGCGCACGCTATCCTCAAAAGCACCTGTTTTCACTTTCGGCGCTGTTTGGAGCAAAAAAGACAGACATCCAGCTTTTGCTGCCACAGCAAAGGTGCCAGCATGGAAAAGTGATGCTGCTTCTCACTGCCTCCTGGAACCCCTTCAAATGCCCCACATAATTTGGCCCTCTCTGCTTTCCTGCGCACGCTATCCTCAAAAGCACCTTTTTCACTTTCGGCGCTGTTTGGAGCAAAAAAGACAAACGTCCAGCTTTTGCTGCCACAGCAAAGGTGCCAGCGGGGAAAAGTGATGCTGCTTCTCACTGCCTCCTGGAACCCCTTCAAATGCCCCAGACAATTTGGCCCTCTCTGCTTTCCTGCGCACGCTATCCTCAAAAGCACCTTTTTTCACTTTCGGCGCTGTTTGGAGCAAAAAAGACAAACGTCCAGCTTTTGCTGCCACAGCAAAGGTGCCAGCGGGGAAAAGTGATGCTGCTTCTCACTGCCTCCTGGAACCCCTTCAAATGCCCCAGACAATTTGGCCCTCTCTGCTTTCCTGAAAAGTCTATCCTCAAAAGCACCTTTTTTCACTTTCGGCGCTGTTTGGAGCAAAAAAGACAAACGTCCAGCTTTTGCTGCCACAGCAAAGGTGCCAGCGGGGAAAAGTGATGCTGCTTCTCACTGCCTCCTGGAACCCCTTCAAATGCCCCACACAATTTGGCCCTCTCTGCTTTCCTGAAAAGTCTATCCTCAAAAGCACCTTTTTTCACTTTGGGCGCTGTTTGGAGCAAAAGAGACAAACGTCCAGCTTTTGCTGCCACAGCAAAGGTGCCAGCGGGGAAAAGTGATGCTGCTTCTCACTGCCTCCTGGAACCCCTTCAAATGCCCCAGACAATTTGGCCCTCTCTGCTTTCCTGAGCACTCTAGCCTCAAAAGCACCTTTTTTCACTTTCGGCGCTGTTTGGAGCAAAAAAGACAAACGTCCAGCTTTTGCTGCCACAGCAAAGGTGCCAGCGGGGAAAAGTGATGCTGCTTCTCACTGCCTCCTGGAACCCCTTCAAATGCCCCACACAATTTGGCCCTCTCTGCTTTCCTGAAAAGTCTATCCTCAAAAGCACCTTTTTTCACTTTCGGCGCTGTTTGAAGCAAAAAAGACAAACGTCCAGCTTTTGCTGCCACAGCAAAGGTGCCAGCGGGGAAAAGTGATGTTGCTTCTCACTGCCTCCTGGAACCCCTTCAAATGCCCCAGAGAATTTGGCCCTCTCTGCTTTCCTGCGCACTGTAGCCTCAAAAGCACCTTTTTTCACTTTCGGTGCTGTTTGGAGCAAAAAAGACAAACGTCCAGCTTTTGCTGCCACAGCAAAGGTGCCAGCATGGAAAAGTGATGCTGCTTCTCACTGCCTCCTGGAACCCCTTCAAATGCCCCAGACAATTTGGCCCTCTCTGCTTTCCTGCGCACGCTATCCTCAAAAGCACCTTTTTTCACTTTCGGCGCTGTTTGGAGCAAAAAAGACAGACATCCAGCTTTTGCTGCCACAGCAAAGGTGCCAGCATGGAAAAGTGATGCTGCTTCTCACTGCCTCCTGGAACCCCTTCAAATGCCCCACACAATTTGGCCCTCTCTGCTTTCCTGCGCACGCTATCCTCAAAAGCACCTGTTTTCACTTTCGGCGCTGTTTGGAGCATAAAAGACAAACGTCCAGCTTTTGCTGCCACAGCAAAGGTGCCAGCGGGGAAAAGTGATGCTGCTTCTCACTGCCTCCTGGAACCCCTTCAAATGCCCCACACAATTTGGCCTTCTCTGCTTTCCTGAAAAGTCTATCCTCAAAAGCACCTGTTTTCACTTTCGGCGCTGTTTGGAGCAAAAAAGACAAACGTCCAGCTTTTGCTGCCACAGCAAAGGTGCCAGCGGGGAAAAGTGATGCTGCTTCTCACTGCCTCCTGGAACCCCTTCAAATGCCCCAGACAATTTGGCCCTCTCTGCTTTCCTGCGCACGCTATCCTCAAAAGCACCTTTTTTCACTTTCGGCGCTGTTTGGAGCAAAAAAGACAAACGTCCAGCTTTTGCTGCCACAGCAAAGGTGCCAGCGGGGAAAAGTGATGCTGCTTCTCACTGCCTCCTGGAACCCCTTCAAATGCCCCAGACAATTTGGCCCTCTCTGCTTTCCTGAAAAGTCTATCCTCAAAAGCACCTTTTTTCACTTTCGGCGCTGTTTGGAGCAAAAAAGACAAACGTCCAGCTTTTGCTGCCACAGCAAAGGTGCCAGCGGGGAAAAGTGATGCTGCTTCTCACTGCCTCCTGGAACCCCTTCAAATGCCCCACACAATTTGGCCCTCTCTGCTTTCCTGAAAAGTCTATCCTCAAAAGCACCTTTTTTCACTTTGGGCGCTGTTTGGAGCAAAAGAGACAAACGTCCAGCTTTTGCTGCCACAGCAAAGGTGCCAGCGGGGAAAAGTGATGCTGCTTCTCACTGCCTCCTGGAACCCCTTCAAATGCCCCAGACAATTTGGCCCTCTCTGCTTTCCTGAGCACTCTAGCCTCAAAAGCACCTTTTTTCACTTTCGGCGCTGTTTGGAGCAAAAAAGACAAACGTCCAGCTTTTGCTGCCACAGCAAAGGTGCCAGCGGGGAAAAGTGATGCTGCTTCTCACTGCCTCCTGGAACCCCTTCAAATGCCCCACACAGTTTGGCCCTCTCTGCTTTCCTGCGCACTCTATCCTCAAAAGCACCTTTTTTCACTTTCGGCGCTGTTTGGAGCAAAAAAGACAAACGTCCAGCTTTTGCTGCCACAGCAAAGGTGCCAGCGGGGAAAAGTGATGCTGCTTCTCACTGCCTCCTGGAACCCCTTCAAATGCCCCACACAATTTGGCCCTCTCTGCTTTCCTGCGCACTCTATCCTCAAAAGCACCTTTTTTCACTTTCGGCGCTGTTTGGAGCAAAAAAGACAAACGTCCAGCTTTTGCTGCCACAGCAAAGGTGCCAGCGGGGAAAAGTGATGCTGCTTCTCACTGCCTCCTGGAACCCCTTCAAATGCCCCAGACAATTTGGCCCTCTCTGCTTTCCTGCGCACTGTAGCCTCAAAAGCACCTTTTTTCACTTTCGGTGCTGTTTGGAGCAAAAAAGACAAACGTCCAGCTTTTGCTGCCACAGCAAAGGTGCCAGCATGGAAAAGTGATGCTGCTTCTCACTGCCTCCTGGAACCCCTTCAAATGCCCCAGACAATTTGGCCCTCTCTGCTTTCCTGCGCACGCTATCCTCAAAAGCACCTTTTTTCACTTTCGGCGCTGTTTGGAGCAAAAAAGACAGACATCCAGCTTTTGCTGCCACAGCAAAGGTGCCAGCATGGAAAAGTGATGCTGCTTCTCACTGCCTCCTGGAACCCCTTCAAATGCCCCACATAATTTGGCCCTCTCTGCTTTCCTGCGCACGCTATCCTCAAAAGCACCTTTTTCACTTTCGGCGCTGTTTGGAGCAAAAAAGACAAACGTCCAGCTTTTGCTGCCACAGCAAAGGTGCCAGCGGGGAAAAGTGATGCTGCTTCTCACTGCCTCCTGGAACCCCTTCAAATGCCCCACACAATTTGGCCCTCTCTGCTTTCCTGCGCACGCTATCCTCAAAAGCACCTTTTTTCACTTTCGGCGCTGTTTGGAGCAAAAAAGACAAACGTCCAGCTTTTGCTGCCACAGCAAAGGTGCCAGCGGGGAAAAGTGATGCTGCTTCTCACTGCCTCCTGGAACCCCTTCAAATGCCCCACACAATTTGGCCCTCTCTGCTTTCCTGAAAAGTCTATCCTCAAAAGCACCTTTTTTCACTTTCGGCGCTGTTTGGAGCAAAAGAGACAAACGTCCAGCTTTTGCTGCCACAGCAAAGGTGCCAGCGGGGAAAAGTGATGCTGCTTCTCACTGCCTCCTGGAACCCCTTCAAATGCCCCACACAATTTGGCCCTCTCTGCTTTCCTGAGCACTCTAGCCTCAAAAGCACCTTTTTTCACTTTCGGCGCTGTTTGGAGCAAAAAAGACAAACGTCCAGCTTTTGCTGCCACAGCAAAGGTGCCAGCGGGGAAAAGTGATGCTGCTTCTCACTGCCTCCTGGAACCCCTTCAAATGCCCCACACAATTTGGCCCTCTCTGCTTTCCTGAAAAGTCTATCCTCAAAAGCACCTTTTTTCACTTTCGGCGCTGTTTGAAGCAAAAAAGACAAACGTCCAGCTTTTGCTGCCACAGCAAAGGTGCCAGCGGGGAAAAGTGATGTTGCTTCTCACTGCCTCCTGGAACCCCTTCAAATGCCCCAGAGAATTTGGCCCTCTCTGCTTTCCTGCGCACTGTAGCCTCAAAAGCACCTTTTTTCACTTTCGGTGCTGTTTGGAGCAAAAAAGACAAACGTCCAGCTTTTGCTGCCACAGCAAAGGTGCCAGCATGGAAAAGTGATGCTGCTTCTCACTGCCTCCTGGAACCCCTTCAAATGCCCCACACAATTTGGCCCTCTCTGCTTTCCTGCGCACTCTATCCTCAAAAGCACCTTTTTTCACTTTCGGCGCTGTTTGGAGCAAAAAAGACAAACGTCCAGCTTTTGCTGCCACAGCAAAGGTGCCAGCGAGGAAAAGTGATGCTGCTTCTCACTGCCTCCTGGAACCCCTTCAAATGCCCCACACAGTTTGGCCCTCTCTGCTTTCCTGCGCACTCTATCCTCAAAAGCACCTTTTTTCACTTTCGGCGCTGTTTGGAGCAAAAAAGACAAACGTCCAGCTTTTGCTGCCACAGCAAAGGTGCCAGCGGGGAAAAGTGATGCTGCTTCTCACTGCCTCCTGGAACCCCTTCAAATGCCCCAGACAATTTGGCCCTCTCTGCTTTCCTGCGCACTCTATCCTCAAAAGCACCTTTTTTCACTTTCGGCGCTGTTTGGAGCAAAAAAGACAAACGTCCAGCTTTTGCTGCCACAGCAAAGGTGCCAGCGGGGAAAAGTGATGCTGCTTCTCACTGCCTCCTGGAACCCCTTCAAATGCCCCAGACAATTTGGCCCTCTCTGCTTTCCTGCGCACTCTAGCCTCAAAAGCACCTTTTTTCACTTTCGGCGCTGTTTGGAGCAAAAAAGACAAACGTCCAGCTTTTGCTGCCACAGCAAAGGTGCCAGCGAGGAAAAGTGATGCTGCTTCTCACTGCCTCCTGGAACCCCTTCAAATGCCCCACACAATTTGGCCCTCTCTGCTTTCCTGCGCACTCTATCCTCAAAAGCACCTTTTTTCACTTTCGGCGCTGTTTGGAGCAAAAAAGACAAACGTCCAGCTTTTGCTGCCACAGCAAAGGTGCCAGCGGGGAAAAGTAATGCTGCTTCTCACTGCCTCCTGGAACCCCTTCAAATGCCCCACACAATTTGGCCCTCTCTTCTTTCCTGCGCACTCTATCCTCAAAAGCACCTTTTTTCACTTTCGGCGCTGTTTGGAGCTAAAAAGACAAACGTCCAGCTTTTGCTGCCACAGCAAAGGTGCCAGCGGGGAAAAGTGATGCTGCTTCTCACTGCCTCCTGGAACCCCTTCAAATGCCCCAGACAATTTGGCCCTCTCTGCTTTCCTGCGCACTCTATCCTCAAAAGAACCTTTTTTCACTTTCGGCGCTGTTTGGAGCAAAAAAGACAAACGTCCAGCTTTTGCTGCCACAGCAAAGGTGCCAGCGGGGAAAAGTGATGCTGCTTCTCACTGCCTCCTGCAACCCCTTCAAATGCCCCACACAATTTGGCCCTCTCTGCTTTCCTGAAAAGTCTGTCCTCTAAAGCACCTTTTTTCACTTTAGGTGCTGTTTGGAGCAAAAAAGACAAACGTCCAGCTTTTGCTGCCACAGCAAAGGTGCCAGCGGGGAAAAGTGATGCTGCTTCTCACTGCCTCCTGGAACCCCTTCAAATGCCCCAGACAATTTGGCCCTCTCTGCTTTCCTGCGCACGCTATCCTCAAAAGCACCTTTTTTCACTTTCGGCGCTATTTGGAGCAAAAAAGACAAACATCCAGCTTTTGCTGCCACAGCAAAGGTGCCAGCGGGGAAAAGTGATGCTGCTTCTCACTGCCTCCTGGAACCCCTTCAAATGCCCCACATAATTTGGCCCTCTCTGCTTTCCTGCGCACGCTATCCTCAAAAGCACCTTTTTCACTTTCGGCGCTGTTTGGAGCAAAAAAGACAAACGTCCAGCTTTTGCTGCCACAGCAAAGGTGCCAGCGGGGAAAAGTGATGCTTCTTCTCACTGCCTCCTGCAACCCCTTCAAATGCCCCACACAATTTGGCCCTCTCTGCTTTCCTGAAAAGTCTGTCCTCTAAAGCACCTTTTTTCACTTTAGGTGCTGTTTGGAGCAAAAAAGACAAACGTCCAGCTTTTGCTGCCACAGCAAAGGTGCCAGCGGGGAAAAGTGATGCTGCTTCTCACTGCCTCCTGGAACCCCTTCAAATGCCCCACACAATTTGGCCCTCTCTGCTTTCCTGCGCACGCTATCCTCAAAAGCACCTTTTTTCACTTTCGGCGCTATTTGGAGCAAAAAAGACAAACATCCAGCTTTTGCTGCCACAGCAAAGGTGCCAGCGGGGAAAAGTGATGCTGCTTCTCACTGCCTCCTGGAACCCCTTCAAATGCCCCAGACAATTTGGCCCTCTCTGCTTTCCTGCGCACGCTATCCTCAAAAGCACCTTTTTTCACTTTCGGCGCTATTTGGAGCAAAAAAGACAAACATCCAGCTTTTGCTGCCACAGCAAAGGTGCCAGCGGGGAAAAGTGATGCTGCTTCTCACTGCCTCCTGGAACCCCTTCAAATGCCCCACATAATTTGGCCCTCTCTGCTTTCCTGCGCACGCTATCCTCAAAAGCACCTTTTTCACTTTCGGCGCTGTTTGGAGCAAAAAAGACAAACGTCCAGCTTTTGCTGCCACAGCAAAGGTGCCAGCGGGGAAAAGTGATGCTTCTTCTCACTGCCTCCTGCAACCCCTTCAAATGCCCCACACAATTTGGCCCTCTCTGCTTTCCTGAAAAGTCTGTCCTCTAAAGCACCTTTTTTCACTTTAGGTGCTGTTTGGAGCAAAAAAGACAAACGTCCAGCTTTTGCTGCCACAGCAAAGGTGCCAGCGGGGAAAAGTGATGCTGCTTCTCACTGCCTCCTGGAACCCCTTCAAATGCCCCACACAATTTGGCCCTCTCTGCTTTCCTGAAAAGTCTATCCTCAAAAGCACCTTTTTTCACTTTCGGCGCTGTTTGGAGCAAAAAAGACAAACGTCCAGCTTTTGCTGCCACAGCAAAGGTGCCAGCGGGGAAAAGTGATGCTGCTTCTCACTGCCTCCTGGAACCCCTTCAAATGCCCCACACAATTTGGCCCTCTCTGCTTTCCTGAAAAGTCTATCCTCAAAAGCACCTTTTTTCACTTTGGGCGCTGTTTGGAGCAAAAAAGACAAACGTCCAGCTTTTGCTGCCACAGCAAAGGTGCCAGCGGGGAAAAGTGATGCTGCTTCTCACTGCCTCCTGGAACCCCTTCAAATGCCCCACACAATTTGGCCCTCTCTGCTTTCCTGAAAAGTCTATCCTCAAAAGCACCTGTTTTCACTTTCGGCGCTGTTTGGAGCAAAAAAGACAAACGTCCAGCTTTTGCTGCCACAGCAAAGGTGCCAGCGGGGAAAAGTGATGCTGCTTCTCACTGCCTCCTGGAACCCCTTCAAATGCCCCAGACAATTTGGCCCTCTCTGCTTTCCTGCGCACGCTATCCTCAAAAGCACCTTTTTTCACTTTCGGCGCTGTTTGGAGCAAAAAAGACAAACGTCCAGCTTTTGCTGCCACAGCAAAGGTGCCAGCGGGGAAAAGTGATGCTGCTTCTCACTGCCTCCTGGAACCCCTTCAAATGCCCCAGACAATTTGGCCCTCTCTGCTTTCCTGAAAAGTCTATCCTCAAAAGCACCTTTTTTCACTTTCGGCGCTGTTTGGAGCAAAAAAGACAAACGTCCAGCTTTTGCTGCCACAGCAAAGGTGCCAGCGGGGAAAAGTGATGCTGCTTCTCACTGCCTCCTGGAACCCCTTCAAATGCCCCACACAATTTGGCCCTCTCTGCTTTCCTGAAAAGTCTATCCTCAAAAGCACCTTTTTTCACTTTGGGCGCTGTTTGGAGCAAAAGAGACCAACGTCCAGCTTTTGCTGCCACAGCAAAGGTGCCAGCGGGGAAAAGTGATGCTGCTTCTCACTGCCTCCTGGAACCCCTTCAAATGCCCCAGACAATTTGGCCCTCTCTGCTTTCCTGAGCACTCTAGCCTCAAAAGCACCTTTTTTCACTTTCGGCGCTGTTTGGAGCAAAAAAGACAAACGTCCAGCTTTTGCTGCCACAGCAAAGGTGCCAGCGGGGAAAAGTGATGCTGCTTCTCACTGCCTCCTGGAACCCCTTCAAATGCCCCACACAATTTGGCCCTCTCTGCTTTCCTGAAAAGTCTATCCTCAAAAGCACCTTTTTTCACTTTCGGCGCTGTTTGAAGCAAAAAAGACAAACGTCCAGCTTTTGCTGCCACAGCAAAGGTGCCAGCGGGGAAAAGTGATGTTGCTTCTCACTGCCTCCTGGAACCCCTTCAAATGCCCCACACAGTTTGGCCCTCTCTGCTTTCCTGCGCACTGTAGCCTCAAAAGCACCTTTTTTCACTTTCGGTGCTGTTTGGAGCAAAAAAGACAAACGTCCAGCTTTTGCTGCCACAGCAAAGGTGCCAGCATGGAAAAGTGATGCTGCTTCTCACTGCCTCCTGGAACCCCTTCAAATGCCCCAGACAATTTGGCCCTCTCTGCTTTCCTGCGCACGCTATCCTCAAAAGCACCTTTTTTCACTTTCGGCGCTGTTTGGAGCAAAAAAGACAGACATCCAGCTTTTGCTGCCACAGCAAAGGTGCCAGCGGGGAAAAGTGATGCTGCTTCTCACTGCCTCCTGGAACCCCTTCAAATGCCCCACATAATTTGGCCCTCTCTGCTTTCCTGCGCACGCTATCCTCAAAAGCACCTTTTTCACTTTCGGCGCTGTTTGGAGCAAAAAAGACAAACGTCCAGCTTTTGCTGCCACAGCAAAGGTGCCAGCGGGGAAAAGTGATGCTGCTTCTCACTGCCTCCTGGAACCCCTTCAAATGCCCCACACAATTTGGCCTTCTCTGCTTTCCTGAAAAGTCTATCCTCAAAAGCACCTGTTTTCACTTTCGGCGCTGTTTGGAGCAAAAAAGACAAACGTCCAGCTTTTGCTGCCACAGCAAAGGTGCCAGCGGGGAAAAGTGATGCTGCTTCTCACTGCCTCCTGGAACCCCTTCAAATGCCCCACACAATTTGGCCCTCTCTGCTTTCCTGAAAAGTCTATCCTCAAAAGCACCTTTTTTCACTTTCGGCGCTGTTTGGAGCAAAAAAGACAAACGTCCAGCTTTTGCTGCCACAGCAAAGGTGCCAGCGAGGAAAAGTGATGCTGCTTCTCACTGCCTCCTGGAACCCCTTCAAATGCCCCACACAGTTTGGCCCTCTCTGCTTTCCTGCGCACTCTATCCTCAAAAGCACCTTTTTTCACTTTCGGTGCTGTTTGGAGCAAAAAAGACAAACGTCCAGCTTTTGCTGCCACAGCAAAGGTGCCAGCGGGGAAAAGTGATGCTGCTTCTCACTGCCTCCTGGAACCCCTTCAAATGCCCCAGACAATTTGGCCCTCTCTGCTTTCCTGCGCACTCTATCCTCAAAAGCACCTTTTTTCACTTTCGGCGCTGTTTGGAGCAAAAAAGACAAACGTCCAGCTTTTGCTGCCACAGCAAAGGTGCCAGCGGGGAAAAGTGATGCTGCTTCTCACTGCCTCCTGGAACCCCTTCAAATGCCCCACACAATTTGGCCCTCTCTGCTTTCCTGAAAAGTCTATCCTCAAAAGCACCTTTTTTCACTTTGGGCGCTGTTTGGAGCAAAAAAGACAAACGTCCAGCTTTTGCTGCCACAGCAAAGGTGCCAGCGGGGAAAAGTGATGCTGCTTCTCACTGCCTCCTGGAACCCCTTCAAATGCCCCAGACAATTTGGCCCTCTCTGCTTTCCTGAAAAGTCTATCCTCAAAAGCACCTTTTTTCACTTTCGGCGCTGTTTGGAGCAAAAAAGACAAACGTCCAGCTTTTGCTGCCACAGCAAAGGTGCCAGCGGGGAAAAGTGATGCTGGTCCTCACTGCCTCCTGGAACCCCTTCAAATGCCCCACACAATTTGGCCCTCTCTGCTTTCCTGAAAAGTCTATCCTCAAAAGCACCTTTTTTCACTTTCGGCGCTGTTTGGAGCAAAAGAGACAAACGTCCAGCTTTTGCTGCCACAGCAAAGGTGCCAGCGGGGAAAAGTGATGCTGCTTCTCACTGCCTCCTGGAACCCCTTCAAATGCCCCACACAGTTTGGCCCTCTCTGCTTTCCTGCGCACTCTATCCTCAAAAGCACCTTTTTTCACTTTCGGTGCTGTTTGGAGCAAAAAAGACAAACGTCCAGCTTTTGCTGCCACAGCAAAGGTGCCAGCGGGGAAAAGTGATGCTGCTTCTCACTGCCTCCTGGAACCCCTTCAAATGCCCCAGACAATTTGGCCCTCTCTGCTTTCCTGCGCACTCTATCCTCAAAAGCACCTTTTTTCACTTTCGGCGCTGTTTGGAGCAAAAAAGACAAACGTCCAGCTTTTGCTGCCACAGCAAAGGTGCCAGCGGGGAAAAGTGATGCTGCTTCTCACTGCCTCCTGGAACCCCTTCAAATGCCCCACACAATTTGGCCCTCTCTGCTTTCCTGCGCACTCTAGCCTCAAAAGCACTTTTTTTCACTTTCGGCGCTGTTTGGAGCAAAAAAGACAAACGTCCAGCTTTTGCTGCCACAGCAAAGGTGCCAGCGAGGAAAAGTGATGCTGCTTCTCACTGCCTCCTGGAACCCCTTCAAATGCCCCACACAATTTGGCCCTCTCTGCTTTCCTGCGCACTCTATCCTCAAAAGCACCTTTTTTCACTTTCGGCGTTGTTTGGAGCAAAAAAGACAAACGTCCAGCTTTTGCTGCCACAGCAAAGGTGCCAGCGGGGAAAAGTAATGCTGCTTCTCACTGCCTCCTGGAACCCCTTCAAATGCCCCACACAATTTGGCCTTCTCTGCTTTCCTGCGCACTCTATCCTCAAAAGCACCTTTTTTCACTTTCGGCGCTGTTTGGAGCAAAAAAGACAAACGTCCAGCTTTTGCTGCCACAGCAAAGGTGCCAGCGGGGAAAAGTGATGCTGCTTCTCACTGCCTCCTGGAACCCCTTCAAATGCCCCAGACAATTTGGCCCTCTCTGCTTTCCTGCGCACTCTATCCTCAAAAGAACCTTTTTTCACTTTCGGCGCTGTTTGGAGCAAAAAAAGACAAACGTCCAGCTTTTGCTGCCACAGCAAAGGTGCCAGCGGGGAAAAGTGATGCTGCTTCTCACTGCCTCCTGCAACCCCTTCAAATGCCCCACACAATTTGGCCCTCTCTGCTTTCCTGAAAAGTCTGTCCTCTAAAGCACCTTTTTTCACTTTCGGCGCTGTTTGGAGCAAAAAAGACAAACGTCCAGCTTTTGCTGCCACAGCAAAGGTGCCAGCGGGGAAAAGTGATGCTGCTTCTCACTGCCTCCTGGAACCCCTTCAAATGCCCCAGACAATTTGGCCCTCTCTGCTTTCCTGCGCACGCTATCCTCAAAAGCACCTTTTTTCACTTTCGGCGCTGTTTGGAGCAAAAAAGACAAACATCCAGCTTTTGCTGCCACAGCAAAGGTGCCAGCGGGGAAAAGTGATGCTGCTTCTCACTGCCTCCTGGAACCCCTTCAAATGCCCCACATAATTTGGCCCTCTCTGCTTTCCTGCGCACGCTATCCTCAAAAGCACCTTTTTCACTTTCGGCGCTGTTTGGAGCAAAAAAGACAAACGTCCAGCTTTTGCTGCCACAGCAAAGGTGCCAGCGGGGAAAAGTGATGCTGCTTCTCACTGCCTCCTGGAACCCCTTCAAATGCCCCACACAATTTGGCCTTCTCTGCTTTCCTGAAAAGTCTATCCTCAAAAGCACCTGTTTTCACTTTCGGCGCTGTTTGGAGCAAAAAAGACAAACGTCCAGCTTTTGCTGCCACAGCAAAGGTGCCAGCGGGGAAAAGTGATGCTGCTTCTCACTGCCTCCTGGAACCCCTTCAAATGCCCCAGACAATTTGGCCCTCTCTGCTTTCCTGCGCACGCTATCCTCAAAAGCACCTTTTTTCACTTTCGGCGCTGTTTGGAGCAAAAAAGACAAACGTCCAGCTTTTGCTGCCACAGCAAAGGTGCCAGCGGGGAAAAGTGATGCTGCTTCTCACTGCCTCCTGGAACCCCTTCAAATGCCCCACACAATTTGGCCCTCTCTGCTTTCCTGAAAAGTCTATCCTCAAAAGCACCTTTTTTCACTTTCGGCGTTGTTTGGAGCAAAAAAGACAAACGTCCAGCTTTTGCTGCCACAGCAAAGGTGCCAGCGGGGAAAAGTGATGCTGCTTCTCACTGCCTCCTGGAACCCCTTCAAATGCCCCACACAATTTGGCCCTCTCTGCTTTCCTGAAAAGTCTATCCTCAAAAGCACCTTTTTTCACTTTGGGCGCTGTTTGGAGCAAAAAAGACAAACGTCCAGCTTTTGCTGCCACAGCAAAGGTGCCAGCGGGGAAAAGTGATGCTGCTTCTCACTGCCTCCTGGAACCCCTTCAAATGCCCCACACAATTTGGCCCTCTCTGCTTTCCTGAAAAGTCTATCCTCAAAAGCACCTTTTTTCACTTTGGGCGCTGTTTGGAGCAAAAAAGACAAACGTCCAGCTTTTGCTGCCACAGCAAAGGTGCCAGCGGGGAAAAGTGATGCTGCTTCTCACTGCCTCCTGGAACCCCTTCAAATGCCCCAGACAATTTGGCCCTCTCTGCTTTCCTGAAAAGTCTATCCTCAAAAGCACCTTTTTTCACTTTCGGCGCTGTTTGGAGCAAAAAAGACAAACGTCCAGCTTTTGCTGCCACAGCAAAGGTGCCAGCGGGGAAAAGTGATGCTGGTCCTCACTGCCTCCTGGAACCCCTTCAAATGCCCCACACAATTTGGCCCTCTCTGCTTTCCTGAAAAGTCTATCCTCAAAAGCACCTTTTTTCACTTTGGGCGCTGTTTGGAGCAAAAGAGACAAACGTCCAGCTTTTGCTGCCACAGCAAAGGTGCCAGCGGGGAAAAGTGATGCTGCTTCTCACTGCCTCCTGGAACCCCTTCAAATGCCCCACACAGTTTGGCCCTCTCTGCTTTCCTGCGCACTCTATCCTCAAAAGCACCTTTTTTCACTTTCGGTGCTGTTTGGAGCAAAAAAGACAAACGTCCAGCTTTTGCTGCCACAGCAAAGGTGCCAGCGGGGAAAAGTGATGCTGCTTCTCACTGCCTCCTGGAACCCCTTCAAATGCCCCAGACAATTTGGCCCTCTCTGCTTTCCTGCGCACTCTATCCTCAAAAGCACCTTTTTTCACTTTCGGCGCTGTTTGGAGCAAAAAAGACAAACGTCCAGCTTTTGCTGCCACAGCAAAGGTGCCAGCGGGGAAAAGTGATGCTGCTTCTCACTGCCTCCTGGAACCCCTTCAAATGCCCCACACAATTTGGCCCTCTCTGCTTTCCTGCGCACTCTAGCCTCAAAAGCACCTTTTTTCACTTTCGGCGCTGTTTGGAGCAAAAAAGACAAACGTCCAGCTTTTGCTGCCACAGCAAAGGTGCCAGCGAGGAAAAGTGATGCTGCTTCTCACTGCCTCCTGGAACCCCTTCAAATGCCCCACACAATTTGGCCCTCTCTGCTTTCCTGCGCACTCTATCCTCAAAAGCACCTTTTTTCACTTTCGGCGTTGTTTGGAGCAAAAAAGACAAACGTCCAGCTTTTGCTGCCACAGCAAAGGTGCCAGCGGGGAAAAGTAATGCTGCTTCTCACTGCCTCCTGGAACCCCTTCAAATGCCCCACACAATTTGGCCCTCTCTGCTTTCCTGCGCACTCTATCCTCAAAAGCACCTTTTTTCACTTTCGGCGCTGTTTGGAGCAAAAAAGACAAACGTCCAGCTTTTGCTGCCACAGCAAAGGTGCCAGCGGGGAAAAGTGATGCTGCTTCTCACTGCCTCCTGGAACCCCTTCAAATGCCCCAGACAATTTGGCCCTCTCTGCTTTCCTGCGCACTCTATCCTCAAAAGAACCTTTTTTCACTTTCGGCGCTGTTTGGAGCAAAAAAGACAAACGTCCAGCTTTTGCTGCCACAGCAAAGGTGCCAGCGGGGAAAAGTGATGCTGCTTCTCACTGCCTCCTGCAACCCCTTCAAATGCCCCACACAATTTGGCCCTCTCTGCTTTCCTGAAAAGTCTGTCCTCTAAAGCACCTTTTTTCACTTTAGGCGCTGTTTTGGAGCAAAAAAGACAAACGTCCAGCTTTTGCTGCCACAGCAAAGGTGCCAGCGGGGAAAAGTGATGCTGCTTCTCACTGCCTCCTGGAACCCCTTCAAATGCCCCAGACAATTTGGCCCTCTCTGCTTTCCTGTGCACGCTATCCTCAAAAGCACCTTTTTTCACTTTCGGCGCTGTTTGGAGCAAAAAAGACAAACATCCAGCTTTTGCTGCCACAGCAAAGGTGCCAGCGGGGAAAAGTGATGCTGCTTCTCACTGCCTCCTGGAACCCCTTCAAATGCCCCACATAATTTGGCCCTCTCTGCTTTCCTGCGCACGCTATCCTCAAAAGCACCTTTTTCACTTTCGGCGCTGTTTGGAGCAAAAAAGACAAACGTCCAGCTTTTGCTGCCACAGCAAAGGTGCCAGCGGGGAAAAGTGATGCTGCTTCTCACTGCCTCCTGGAACCCCTTCAAATGCCCCAGACAATTTGGCCTTCTCTGCTTTCCTGAAAAGTCTATCCTCAAAAGCACCTGTTTTCACTTTCGGCGCTGTTTGGAGCAAAAAAGACAAACGTCCAGCTTTTGCTGCCACAGCAAAGGTGCCAGCGGGGAAAAGTGATGCTGCTTCTCACTGCCTCCTGGAACCCCTTCAAATGCCCCAGACAATTTGGCCCTCTCTGCTTTCCTGCGCACGCTATCCGCAAAAGCACCTTTTTTCACTTTCGGCGCTGTTTGGAGCAAAAAAGACAAACGTCCAGCTTTTGCTGCCACAGCAAAGGTGCCAGCGGGGAAAAGTGATGCTGCTTCTCACTGCCTCCTGGAACCCCTTCAAATGCCCCACACAATTTGGCCCTCTCTGCTTTCCTGAAAAGTCTATCCTCAAAAGCACCTTTTTTCACTTTCGGCGCCCTCCGGAGCAAAAAAGACAAACGTCCAGCTTTTGCTGCCACAGCAAAGGTGCCAGCGGGGAAAAGTGATGCTGCTTCTCACTGCCTCCTGGAACCCCTTCAAATGCCCCACACAATTTGGCCCTCTCTGCTTTCCTGAAAAGTCTATCCTCAAAAGCACCTTTTTTCACTTTGGGCGCTGTTTGGAGCAAAAAAGACAAACGTCCAGCTTTTGCTGCCACAGCAAAGGTGCCAGCGGGGAAAAGTGATGCTGCTTCTCACTGCCTCCTGGAACCCCTTCAAATGCCCCACACAATTTGGCCCTCTCTGCTTTCCTGAAAAGTCTATCCTCAAAAGCACCTTTTTTCACTTTGGGCGCTGTTTGGAGCAAAAAAGACAAACGTCCAGCTTTTGCTGCCACAGCAAAGGTGCCAGCGGGGAAAAGTGATGCTGCTTCTCACTGCCTCCTGGAACCCCTTCAAATGCCCCAGACAATTTGGCCCTCTCTGCTTTCCTGAAAAGTCTATCCTCAAAAGCACCTTTTTTCACTTTCGGCGCTGTTTGGAGCAAAAAAGACAAACGTCCAGCTTTTGCTGCCACAGCAAAGGTGCCAGCGGGGAAAAGTGATGCTGGTCCTCACTGCCTCCTGGAACCCCTTCAAATGCCCCACACAATTTGGCCCTCTCTGCTTTCCTGAAAAGTCTATCCTCAAAAGCACCTTTTTTCACTTTGGGCGCTGTTTGGAGCAAAAGAGACAAACGTCCAGCTTTTGCTGCCACAGCAAAGGTGCCAGCGGGGAAAAGTGATGCTGCTTCTCACTGCCTCCTGGAACCCCTTCAAATGCCCCAGACAATTTGGCCCTCTCTGCTTTCCTGAGCACTCTAGCCTCAAAAGCACCTTTTTTCACTTTCGGCGCTGTTTGGAGCAAAAAAGACAAACGTCCAGCTTTTGCTGCCACAGCAAAGGTGCCAGCGGGGAAAAGTGATGCTGCTTCTCACTGCCTCCTGGAACCCCTTCAAATGCCCCACACAATTTGGCCCTCTCTGCTTTCCTGAAAAGTCTATCCTCAAAAGCACCTTTTTTCACTTTCGGCGCTGTTTGAAGCAAAAAAGACAAACGTCCAGCTTTTGCTGCCACAGCAAAGGTGCCAGCGGGGAAAAGTGATGTTGCTTCTCACTGCCTCCTGGAACCCCTTCAAATGCCCCAGAGAATTTGGCCCTCTCTGCTTTCCTGCGCACTGTAGCCTCAAAAGCACCTTTTTTCACTTTCGGTGCTGTTTGGAGCAAAAAAGACAAACGTCCAGCTTTTGCTGCCACAGCAAAGGTGCCAGCGGGGAAAAGTGATGCTGCTTCTCACTGCCTCCTGGAACCCCTTCAAATGCCCCACACAATTTGGCCCTCTCTGCTTTCCTGCGCACGCTATCCTCAAAAGCACCTTTTTTCTCTTTCGGCGCTGTTTGGAGCAAAAAAGACAAACGTCCAGCTTTTGCTGCCACAGCAAAGGTGCCAGCGGGGAAAAGTGATGCTGCTTCTCACTGCCTCCTGGAACCCCTTCAAATGCCCCACACAATTTGGCCTTCTCTGCTTTCCTGAAAAGTCTATCCTCAAAAGCACCTGTTTTCACTTTCGGCGCTGTTTGGAGCAAAAAAGACAAACGTCCAGCTTTTGCTGCCACAGCAAAGGTGCCAGCGGGGAAAAGTGATGCTGCTTCTCACTGCCTCCTGGAACCCCTTCAAATGCCCCAGACAATTTGGCCCTCTCTGCTTTCCTGCGCACGCTATCCTCAAAAGCACCTTTTTTCACTTTCGGCGCTGTTTGGAGCAAAAAAGACAAACGTCCAGCTTTTGCTGCCACAGCAAAGGTGCCAGCGGGGAAAAGTGATGCTGCTTCTCACTGCCTCCTGGAACCCCTTCAAATGCCCCACACAATTTGGCCCTCTCTGCTTTCCTGAAAAGTCTATCCTCAAAAGCACCTTTTTTCACTTTCGGCGCTGTTTGGAGCAAAAGAGACAAACGTCCAGCTTTTGCTGCCACAGCAAAGGTGCCAGCGGGGAAAAGTGATGCTGCTTCTCACTGCCTCCTGGAACCCCTTCAAATGCCCCACACAATTTGGCCCTCTCTGCTTTCCTGAGCACTCTACCCTCAAAAGCACCTTTTTTCACTTTCGGCGCTGTTTGGAGCAAAAAGACAAACGTCCAGCTTTTGCTGCCACAGCAAAGGTGCCAGCGGGAAAAGTGATGCTGCTTCTCACTGCCTCCTGGAACCCCTTCAAATGCCCCAGACAATTTGGCCCTCTCTGCTTTCCTGCGCACTCTAGCCTCAAAAGCACCTTTTTTCACTTTCGGCGCTGTTTGGAGCAAAAAGACAAACGTCCAGCTTTTGCTGCCACAGCAAAGGTGCCAGCGAGGAAAAGTGATGCTGCTTCTCACTGCCTCCTGGAACCCCTTCAAATGCCCCACACAATTTGGCCCTCTCTGCTTTCCTGCGCACTCTATCCTCAAAAGCACCTTTTTTCACTTTCGGCGCTGTTTGGAGCAAAAAAGACAAACGTCCAGCTTTTGCTGCCACAGCAAAGGTGCCAGCGGGGAAAAGTAATGCTGCTTCTCACTGCCTCCTGGAACCCCTTCAAATGCCCCACACAATTTGGCCCTCTCTTCTTTCCTGCGCACTCTATCCTCAAAAGCACCTTTTTTCACTTTCGGCGCTGTTTGGAGCAAAAAAGACAAACGTCCAGCTTTTGCTGCCACAGCAAAGGTGCCAGCGGGGAAAAGTGATGCTGCTTCTCACTGCCTCCTGGAACCCCTTCAAATGCCCCAGACAATTTGGCCCTCTCTGCTTTCCTGCGCACTCTATCCTCAAAAGAACCTTTTTTCACTTTCGCGCTGTTTGGAGCAAAAAAGACAAACGTCCAGCTTTTGCTGCCACAGCAAAGGTGCCAGCGGGGAAAAGTGATGCTGCTTCTCACTGCCTCCTGGAACCCCTTCAAATGCCCCACACAATTTGGCCCTCTCTGCTTTCCTGAAAAGTCTGGCCTCTAAAGCACCTTTTTTCACTTTAGGCGCTGTTTGGAGCAAAAAAGACAAACGTCCAGCTTTTGCTGCACAGCAAAGGTGCCAGCGGGGAAAAGTGATGCTGCTTCTCACTGCCTCCTGGAACCCCTTCAAATGCCCCAGACAATTTGGCCCTCTCTGCTTTCCTGCGCACGCTATCCTCAAAAGCACCTTTTTTCACTTTCGGCGCTGTTTGGAGCAAAAAAGACAAACATCCAGTTTTTGCTGCCACAGCAAAGGTGCCAGCGGGGAAAAGTGATGCTGCTTCTCACTGCCTCCTGGAACCCCTTCAAATGCCCCACATAATTTGGCCCTCTCTGCTTTCCTGCGCACGCTATCCTCAAAAGCACCTTTTTCACTTTCGGCGCTGTTTGGAGCAAAAAGACAAACGTCCAGCTTTTGCTGCCACAGCAAAGGTGCCAGCGGGGAAAAGTGATGCTGCTTCTCACTGCCTCCTGGAACCCCTTCAAATGCCCCACACAATTTGGCCTTCTCTGCTTTCCTGAAAAGTCTATCCTCAAAAGCACCTGTTTTCACTTTCGGCGCTGTTTGGAGCAAAAAAGACAAACGTCCAGCTTTTGCTGCCACAGCAAAGGTGCCAGCGAGGAAAAGTGATGCTGCTTCTCACTGCCTCCTGGAACCCCTTCAAATGCCCCACACAATTTGGCCCTCTCTGCTTTCCTGCGCACGCTATCCTCAAAAGCACCTTTTTTCACTTTCGGCGCTGTTTGGAGCAAAAAGACAAACGTCCAGCTTTTGCTGCCACAGCAAAGGTGCCAGCGGGGAAAAGTGATGCTGCTTCTCACTGCCTCCTGGAACCCCTTCAAATGCCCCACACAATTTGGCCCTCTCTGCTTTCCTGAAAAGTCTATCCTCAAAAGCACCTTTTTTCACTTTCGGCGCTGTTTGGAGCAAAAAAGACAAACGTCCAGCTTTTGCTGCCACAGCAAAGGGTGCCAGCGGGGAAAAGTGATGCTGCTTCTCACTGCCTCCTGGAACCCCTTCAAATGCCCCACACAATTTGGCCCTCTCTGCTTTCCTGCGCACGCTATCCTCAAAAGCACCTTTTTTCACTTTCGGCGCTGTTTGGAGCAAAAAAGACAAACATCCAGCTTTTGCTGCCACAGCAAAGGTGCCAGCGGGGAAAAGTGATGCTGCTTCTCACTGCCTCCTGGAACCCCTTCAAATGCCCCACATAATTTGGCCCTCTCTGCTTTCCTGCGCACGCTATCCTCAAAAGCACCTTTTTCACTTTCGGCGCTGTTTGGAGCAAAAAAGACAAACGTCCAGCTTTTGCTGCCACAGCAAAGGTGCCAGCGGGGAAAAGTGATGCTGCTTCTCACTGCCTCCTGGAACCCCTTCAAATGCCCCACACAATTTGGCCTTCTCTGCTTTCCTGAAAAGTCTATCCTCAAAAGCACCTGTTTTCACTTTCGGCGCTGTTTGGAGCAAAAAAGACAAACGTCCAGCTTTTGCTGCCACAGCAAAGGTGCCAGCGGGGAAAAGTGATGCTGCTTCTCACTGCCTCCTGGAACCCCTTCAAAATGCCCCAGACAATTTGGCCCTCTCTGCTTTCCTGCGCACGCTATCCTCAAAAGCACCTTTTTTCACTTTCGGCGCTGTTTGGAGCAAAAAAGACAAACGTCCAGCTTTGCTGCCACAGCAAAGGTGCCAGCGGGGAAAAGTGATGCTGCTTCTCACTGCCTCCTGGAACCCCTTCAAATGCCCCACACAATTTGGCCCTCTCTGCTTTCCTGAAAAGTCTATCCTCAAAAGCACCTTTTTTCACTTTCGGCGTTGTTTGGAGCAAAAAAGACAAACGTCCAGCTTTTGCTGCCACAGCAAAGGTGCCAGCGGGGAAAAGTGATGCTGCTTCTCACTGCCTCCTGGAACCCCTTCAAATGCCCCACACAATTTGGCCCTCTCTGCTTTCCTGAAAAGTCTATCCTCAAAAGCACCTTTTTTCACTTTGGGCGCTGTTTGGAGCAAAAAAGACAAACGTCCAGCTTTTGCTGCCACAGCAAAGGTGCCAGCGGGGAAAAGTGATGCTGCTTCCTCACTGCCTCCTGGAACCCCTTCAAATGCCCCACACAATTTGGCCCTCTCTGCTTTCCTGAAAAGTCTATCCTCAAAAGCACCTTTTTTCACTTTGGGCGCTGTTTGGAGCAAAAAAGACAAACGTCCAGCTTTTGCTGCCACAGCAAAGGTGCCAGCGGGGAAAAGTGATGCTGCTTCTCACTGCCTCCTGGAACCCCTTCAAATGCCCCAGACAATTTGGCCCTCTCTGCTTTCCTGAAAAGTCTATCCTCAAAAGCACCTTTTTTCACTTTCGGCGCTGTTTGGAGCAAAAAAGACAAACGTCCAGCTTTTGCTGCCACAGCAAAGGTGCCAGCGGGGAAAAGTGATGCTGGTCCTCACTGCCTCCTGGAACCCCTTCAAATGCCCCACACAATTTGGCCCTCTCTGCTTTCCTGAAAAGTCTATCCTCAAAAGCACCTTTTTTCACTTTGGGCGCTGTTTGGAGCAAAAGAGACAAACGTCCAGCTTTTGCTGCCACAGCAAAGGTGCCAGCGGGGAAAAGTGATGCTGCTTCTCACTGCCTCCTGGAACCCCTTCAAATGCCCCACACAGTTTGGCCCTCTCTGTTTCCTGCGCACTCTATCCTCAAAAGCACCTTTTTTCACTTTCGGTGCTGTTTGGAGCAAAAAAGACAAACGTCCAGCTTTTGCTGCCACAGCAAAGGTGCCAGCGGGGAAAAGTGATGCTGCTTCTCACTGCCTCCTGGAACCCCTTCAAATGCCCCAGACAATTTGGCCCTCTCTGCTTTCCTGCGCACTCTATCCTCAAAAGCACCTTTTTTCACTTTCGGCGCTGTTTGGAGCAAAAAAGACAAACGTCCAGCTTTTGCTGCCACAGCAAAGGTGCCAGCGGGAAAAGTGATGCTGCTTCTCACTGCCTCCTGGAACCCCTTCAAATGCCCCACACAATTTGGCCCTCTCTGCTTTCCTGCGCACTCTAGCCTCAAAAGCACCTTTTTTCACTTTCGGCGCTGTTTGGAGCAAAAAAGACAAACGTCCAGCTTTTGCTGCCACAGCAAAGGTGCCAGCGAGGAAAAGTGATGCTGCTTCTCACTGCCTCCTGGAACCCCTTCAAATGCCCCACACAATTTGGCCCTCTCTGCTTTCCTGCGCACTCTATCCTCAAAAGCACCTTTTTTCACTTTCGGCGTTGTTTGGAGCAAAAAAGACAAACGTCCAGCTTTTGCTGCCACAGCAAAGGTGCCAGCGGGGAAAAGTAATGCTGCTTCTCACTGCCTCCTGGAACCCCTTCAAATGCCCCACACAATTTGGCCCTCTCTGCTTTCCTGCGCACTCTATCCTCAAAAGCACCTTTTTTCACTTTCGGCGCTGTTGGAGCAAAAAAGACAAACGTCCAGCTTTTGCTGCCACAGCAAAGGTGCCAGCGGGGAAAAGTGATGCTGCTTCTCACTGCCTCCTGGAACCCCTTCAAATGCCCCAGACAATTTGGCCCTCTCTGCTTTCCTGCGCACTCTATCCTCAAAAGAACCTTTTTTCACTTTCGGCGCTGTTTGGAGCAAAAAAGACAAACGTCCAGCTTTTGCTGCCACAGCAAAGGTGCCAGCGGGGAAAAGTGATGCTGCTTCTCACTGCCTCCTGCAACCCCTTCAAATGCCCCACACAATTTGGCCCTCTCTGCTTTCCTGAAAAGTCTGTCCTCTAAAGCACCTTTTTTCACTTTAGGCGCTGTTTGGAGCAAAAAAGACAAACGTCCAGCTTTTGCTGCCACAGCAAAGGTGCCAGCGGGGAAAAGTGATGCTGCTTCTCACTGCCTCCTGGAACCCCTTCAAATGCCCCAGACAATTTGGCCCTCTCTGCTTTCCTGTGCACGCTATCCTCAAAAGCACCTTTTTTCACTTTCGGCGCTGTTTGGAGCAAAAAAGACAAACATCCAGCTTTTGCTGCCACAGCAAAGGTGCCAGCGGGGAAAAGTGATGCTGCTTCTCACTGCCTCCTGGAACCCCTTCAAATGCCCCACATAATTTGGCCCTCTCTGCTTTCCTGCGCACGCTATCCTCAAAAGCACCTTTTTCACTTTCGGCGCTGTTTGGAGCAAAAAAGACAAACGTCCAGCTTTTGCTGCCACAGCAAAGGTGCCAGCGGGGAAAAGTGATGCTGCTTCTCACTGCCTCCTGGAACCCCTTCAATGCCCCAGACAATTTGGCCTTCTCTGCTTTCCTGAAAAGTCTATCCTCAAAAGCACCTGTTTTCACTTTCGGCGCTGTTTGGAGCAAAAAAGACAAACGTCCAGCTTTTGCTGCCACAGCAAAGGTGCCAGCGGGGAAAAGTGATGCTGCTTCTCACTGCCTCCTGGAACCCCTTCAAATGCCCCAGACAATTTGGCCCTCTCTGCTTTCCTGCGCACGCTATCCGCAAAAGCACCTTTTTTCACTTTCGGCGCTGTTTGGAGCAAAAAAGACAAACGTCCAGCTTTTGCTGCCACAGCAAAGGTGCCAGCGGGGAAAAGTGATGCTGCTTCTCACTGCCTCCTGGAACCCCTTCAAATGCCCCACACAATTTGGCCCTCTCTGCTTTCCTGAAAAGTCTATCCTCAAAAGCACCTTTTTTCACTTTCGGCGCCCTC
>NW_028127818.1:0-21616 GCF_965231255.1 Vanellus vanellus
GGGAAAAGTGATGCTGGTCCTCACTGCCTCCTGGAACCCCTTCAAATGCCCCAGACAATTTGGCCCTCTCTGCTTTCCTGCGCACTCTAGCCTCAAAAGCACCTTTTTTCACTCTTGGCGCCCTTCCGAGAAAAATAGAAAAACGTCCAGCTTTTGCTGCCACAGCAAAGGTGCCAGCGGGGAAAAGTGATGCTGGTCCTCACTGCCTCCTGGAACCCCTTGAAATTCCCCAGGCAATTTGGTCCTCTCTGCTTTCCTGCGCACTCTAGCCTCAAAAGCACCTTTTTTCACTTTCGCCGCTGTTTGGAGCAAAAAAGACAAACGTCCAGCTTTTGCTGCCACAGCAAAGGTGCCAGCAGTGAAAAGTGATGCTAGTCCTCACTGCCTCCTGGAACCCCTTCAAATGCCCCAGACAATTTGGGCCTCTCTGCTTTCCTGCGCACTCAAGCCTCAAAAGCACCTTTTTTCACGCTTTGCGCCCTTCCGAGAAAAATAGAAAAAAGTCCAGCTTTTGCTGCCACAGCAAAGGTGCCAGCGGGGAAAAGTGATGCTGGTCCTCACTGCCTCCTGGAACCCCTTCAAATGCCCCAGACAATTTGGCCCTCTCTGCTTTCCTGCGCACTCTAGCCTCAAAAGCACCTTTTTTCACTTTCACCGCTGTTTGGAGCAAAAAAGACAAACGTCCAGCTTTTGCTGCCACAGCAAAGGTGCCAGCGGTGAAAAGTGATGCTAGTCCTCACTGCCTCCTGGAACCCCTTGAAATTCCCCAGGCAATTTGGTCCTCTCTGCTTTCCTGCGCACTCTAGCCTCAAAAGCACCTTTTTTCACTTTCACCGCTGTTTGGAGCAAAAAAGACAAATGTCCAGCTTTTGCTGCCACAACAATGGTGCCAGCGGGGAAAAGTGATGCTGGTCCTCACTGCCTCCTGGAACCCCTTCAAATGCCCCAGACAATTTGGCGCTCTCTGCTTTCCTGCGGACCCTAGCCTCAAAAGCACCTTTTTTCACTTTCGCCGCTGTTTGTAGCAAAAAAGACAAACGTCCAGCTTTTGCTGCCACAGCAAAGGTGCCAGCGGGGAAATGTGATGCTGGTCCTCACTGCCTCCTGGAACCCTTTCAAATGCCCCAGACAATTTGGCCCTCTCTGCTTTCCTGTGGACACTATCCTCAAAAGCACCTTTTTTCACTTTCACCGCTGTTTGGAGCAAAAAAGACAAACGTCCAGCTTTTGCTGCCACAGCAAAGGTGCCAGCGGGGAAAAGTGATGCTGGTCCTCACTGCCTCCTGGAACCCCTTCAAATGCCCCAGGCAATTTTGCCCTCTCTGCTTTCCTGCGGACTCTAGCCTCAAAAGCACCTTTTTTCACTCTTGGCGCCCTCCGGAGCAAAAAAGACAAACGTCCAGCTTTTGCTGCCACAACAATGGTGCCAGCGGGGAAAAGTGATGCTGGTCCTCACTGCCTCCTGGAACCCCTTCAAATGCCCCAGACAATTTGGCCCTCTCTGCTTTCCTGCGCACTCTAGCCTCAAAAGCACCTTTTTTCACTTTCGCCGCTCTTTGGAGCCAAAAATACAAACGTCCAGCTTTTGCTGCCACAGCAAAGGTGCCAGCGGGGAAAAGTCATGCTGGTCCTCACTGCCTCCTGGAACCCCTTGAAATTCCCAAGGCAATTTGGTCCTCTCTGCTTTCCTGCGCACTCTAGCCTCAAAAGCAACTTTTTTCACTTTCGCCGCTGTTTGGAGCAAAAAAGACAAACGTCCAGCTTTTGCTGCCACAGCAAAGGTGCCAGCAGTGAAAAGTGATGCTAGTCCTCACTGCCTCCTGGAACCCCTTCAAATGCCCCAGACAATTTGGCCCTCTCTGCTTTCCTGCGCACTCTAGCCTCAAAAGCACCTTTTTTCACTCTTTGCGCCCTTCCGAGAAAAATAGAAAAACGTCCAGCTTTTGCTGCCACAGCAAAGGTGCCAGCGGGGAAAAGTGATGCTGGTCCTCACTGCCTCCTGGAACCCCTTCAAATGCCCCAGACAATTTGGCCCTCTCTGCTTTCCTGCGCACTCAAGCATCAAAAGCACCTTTTTTCACTCTTGGCGCCCTCCGGAACAAAAAAGACAAACGTCCACCTTTTGCTGCTACAACAATGGTGCCAGCAGGGAAAAGTGATGCTGGTCCTCACTGCCTCCTGGAACCCCTTCAAATGCCCCACACAATTTGGACCTCTCTGCTTTCCTGCGCACTCTATCCTCAAAAGCACCTTTTTTCACTTTCGCCGCTGTTTGGAGCAAAAAAGACAAACGTCCAGCTTTTGCTGCCACAGCAAAGGTGCCAGCGGGGAAAACTCATGCTAGTCCTCACTGCCTCCTGGAACCCCTTGAAATTCCCCAGACAATTTGGTCCTCTCTGCTTTCCTGCGCACTCTAGCCTCAAAAGCACCTTTTTTCACTTTCGCCGCTGTTTGGAGCAAAAAAGACAAACGTCCAGCTTTTGCTGCCACAGCAAAGGTGCCAGCAGTGAAAAGTGATGCTAGTCCTCACTGCCTCCTGGAACCCCTTCAAATGCCCCAGACAATTTGGCCCTCTCTGCTTTCCTGCGCACTCTAGCCTCAAAAGCACCTTTTTTCACTTTCACCGCTGTTTGGAGCAAAAAAGACAAACGTCCAGCTTTTGCTGCCACAGCAAAGGTGCCAGCGGGGAAAAGTGATGCTGGTCCTCACTGCCTCCTGGAACCCCTTCAAATGCCCCAGGCAATTTTGCCCTCTCTGCTTTCCTGCGGACTCTAGCCTCAAAAGCACCTTTTTTCACTCTTGGCGCCCTCCGGAGCAAAAAAGACAAACGTCCAGCTTTTGCTGCCACAACAATGGTGCCAGCGGGGAAAAGTGATGCTGGTCCTCACTGCCTCCTGGAACCCCTTCAAATGCCCCAGACAATTTGGCCCTCTCTGCTTTCCTGCGCACTCTAGCCTCAAAAGCACCTTTTTTCACTTTCGCCGCTCTTTGGAGCCAAAAATACAAACGTCCAGCTTTTGCTGCCACAGCAAAGGTGCCAGCGGGGAAAAGTCATGCTGGTCCTCACTGCCTCCTGGAACCCCTTGAAATTCCCAAGGCAATTTGGTCCTCTCTGCTTTCCTGCGCACTCTAGCCTCAAAAGCACCTTTTTTCACTTTCGCCGCTGTTTGGAGCAAAAAAGACAAACGTCCAGCTTTTGCTGCCACAGCAAAGGTGCCAGCAGTGAAAAGTGATGCTAGTCCTCACTGCCTCCTGGAACCCCTTCAAATGCCCCAGACAATTTGGCCCTCTCTGCTTTCCTGCGCACTCTAGCCTCAAAAGCACCTTTTTTCACTCTTTGCGCCCTTCCGAGAAAAATAGAAAAACGTCCAGCTTTTGCTGCCACAGCAAAGGTGCCAGCGGGGAAAAGTGATGCTGGTCCTCACTGCCTCCTGGAACCCCTTCAAATGCCCCAGACAATTTGGCCCTCTCTGCTTTCCTGCGCACTCAAGCATCAAAAGCACCTTTTTTCACTCTTGGCGCCCTCCGGAACAAAAAAGACAAACGTCCACCTTTTGCTGCTACAACAATGGTGCCAGCAGGGAAAAGTGATGCTGGTCCTCACTGCCTCCTGGAACCCCTTCAAATGCCCCACACAATTTGGACCTCTCTGCTTTCCTGCGCACTCTATCCTCAAAAGCACCTTTTTTCACTTTCGCCGCTGTTTGGAGCAAAAAAGACAAACGTCCAGCTTTTGCTGCCACAGCAAAGGTGCCAGCGGGGAAAACTCATGCTAGTCCTCACTGCCTCCTGGAACCCCTTGAAATTCCCCAGACAATTTGGTCCTCTCTGCTTTCCTGCGCACTCTAGCCTCAGAAGCACCTTTTTTCACTTTCGCCGCTGTTTGGAGCAAAAAAGACAAACGTCCAGCTTTTGCTGCCACAGCAAAGGTGCCAGCAGTGAAAAGTGATGCTAGTCCTCACTGCCTCCTGGAACCCCTTCAAATGCCCCAGACAATTTGGCCCTCTCTGCTTTCCTGCGCACTCTAGCCTCAAAAGCACCTTTTTTCACTTTCACCGCTGTTTGGAGCAAAAAAGACAAACGTCCAGCTTTTGCTGCCACAACAATGGTGCCAGCGGGGAAAAGTGATGCTGGTCCTCACTGCCTCCTGGAACCCCTTCAAATGCCCCAGACAATTTGGCCCTCTCTGCTTTCCTGCGGACCCTAGCCTCAAAAGCACCTTTTTTCACTTTCGCCGCTGTTTGTAGCAAAAAAGACAAACGTCCAGCTTTTGCTGCCACAGCAAAGGTGCCAGCGGGGAAATGTGATGCTGGTCCTCACTGCCTCCTGGAACCCTCTCAAATGCCCCAGACAATTTGGCCCTCTCTGCTTTCCTGTGGACACTATCCTCAAAAGCACCTTTTTTCACTTTCACCGCTGTTTGGAGCAAAAAAGACAAACGTCCAGCTTTTGCTGCCACAGCAAAGGTGCCAGCGGGGAAAAGTGATGCTGGTCCTCACTGCCTCCTGGAACCCCTTCAAATGCCCCATGCAATTTGGCCCTCTCTGCTTTCCTGCGGACTCTAGCCTCAAAAGCACCTTTTTTCACTCTTGGCGCCCTCCGGAGCAAAAAAGACAAACGTCCAGCTTTTGCTGCCACAACAATGGTGCCAGCGGGGAAAAGTGATGCTGGTCCTCACTGCCTCCTGGAACCCCTTCAAATGCCCCAGACAATTTGGCCCTCTCTGCTTTCCTGCGCACTCTATCCTCAAAAGCACCTTTTTTCACTTTCGCCGCTCTTTGGAGCCAAAAATACAAACGTCCAGCTTTTGCTGCCACAGCAAAGGTGCCAGCGGGGAAAAGTGATGCTGGTCCTCACTGCCTCCTGGAACCCCTTCAAATGCCCCACACAATTTGGCCCTCTCTGCTTTCCTGCGCACTCTAGCCTCAAAAGCACCTTTTTTCACTCTTGGCGCCCTCCGGAGCAAAAAAGACAAACGTCCAGCTTTTGCTGCCACAGCAAAGGTGCCAGCGGGGAAAAGTGATGCTGGTCCTCACTGCCTCCTGGAACCCCTTCAAATGCCCCAGGCAATTTGGCCCTCTCTGCTTTCCTGCGGACTCTAGCCTCAAAAGCACCTTTTTTCACTCTTGGCGCCCTCCGGAGCAAAAAAGACAAATGTCCAGCTTTTGCTGCCACAGCAAAGGTGCCAGCGGGGAAAAGTGATGCTGGTCCTCACTGCCTCCTGGAACCCCTTCAAATGCCCCAGACAATTTGGCCCTCTCTGCTTTCCTGCGGACTCTAGCCTCAAAAGCACCTTTTTTCACTTTCGCCGCTGTTTGGAGCAAAAAAGACAAACGTCCAGCTTTTGCTGCCACAGCAAAGGTGCCAGCGGAGAAAAGTGATGCTGGTCCTCACTGCCTCCTGGAACCCCTTCAAATGCCCCACACAATTTGGCCCTCTCTGCTTTCCTGCCCACTCTAGCCTCAAAAGCACCTTTTTTCACTTTCACCGCTGTTTGGAGCAAAAAAGACAAACGTCCAGCTTTTGCTGCCACAGCAAAGGTGCCAGCGGGGAAAAGTGATGCTGGTCCTCACTGCCTCCTGGAACCCCTTCAAATGCCCCAGGCAATTTGGCCCTCTCTGCTTTCCTGCGCACTCAAGCCTCAAAAGCACCTTTTTTCACTCTTGGCGCCCTCCGGAGCAAAAAAGACAAACGTCCAGCTTTTGCTGCTACAACAATGGTGCCAGCGGGGAAAAGTGATGCTGGTCCTCACTGCCTCCTGGAACCCCTTCAAATGCCCCAGACAATTTGGCCCTCTCTGCTTTCCTGCGCACTCTAGCCTCAAAAGCACCTTTTTTCACTTTCGGCGCTGTTTGGAGCAAAAAAGACAAACGTCCAGCTTTTGTTGCCACAGCAGATGTGTCAGCGGGGAAAAGTAATGCTGGTCCTCACTGCCTCCTGGAACCCCTTCAAATGCCCCAGACAATTTGGCCCTCTCTGCTTTCCTGCGCACTCTAGCCTCAAAAGCACCTTTTTTCACTTTCACCGCTGTTTGGAGCAAAAAAGACAAACGTCCAGCTTTTGCTGCCACAGCAAAGGTGCCAGCGGGGAAAAGTGATGCTGGTCCTCACTGCCTCCTGGAACCCCTTCAAATGCCCCAGACAATTTGGCCCTCTCTGCTTTCCTGCGCACTCTAGCCTCAAAAGCACCTTTTTTCACTTTCACCGCTGTTTGGAGCAAAAAAGACAAATGTCCAGCTTTTGCTGCCACAACAATGGTGCCAGCAAGGAAAAGTGATGCTGGTCCTCACTGCCTCCTGGAACCCCTTCAAATGCCCCACACAATTTGGCCCTCTCTGCTTTCCTGCGGACCCTAGCCTCAAAAGCACCTCTTTTCACTTTCGCCGCTGTTTGTAGCAAAAAAGACAAACGTCCAGCTTTTGCTGCCACAGCAAAGGTGCCAGCGGGGAAAAGTGATGCTGGTCCTCACTGCCTCCTGGAACCCCTTCAAATACCCCAGACAATTTGGCCCTCTCTGCTTTCCTGCGCACTCAAGCCTCAAAAGCACCTTTTTTCACTCTTGGCGCCCTCCGGAACAAAAAAGACAAACGTCCAGCTTTTGCTGCTACAACAATGGTGCCAGCGGGGAAAAGTGATGCTGGTCCTCACTGCCTCCTGGAACCCCTTCAAATGCCCAGACAATTTGGCCCTCTCTGCTTTCCTGCGCACTCTAGCCTCAAAAGCACCTTTTTTCACTTTCGGCGCAGTTTGGAGCAAAAAAGACAAACGTCCAGCTTTTGCTGCCACAGCAAAGGTGCCAGCGGGGAAAACTCATGCTACTCCTCACTGCCTCCTGGAACCCCTTGAAATTCCCCAGGCAATTTGGTCCTCTCTGCTTTCCTGCGCACTCTAGCCTCAAAAGCACCTTTTTTCACTTTCACCGCTGTTTGGAGCAAAAAAGACAAACGTCCAGCTTTTGCTGCCACAGCAAAGGTGCCAGCGGGGAAAAGTGATGCTGGTCCTCACTGCCTCCTGGAACCCCTTCAAATGCCCCAGACAATTTGGCCCTCTCTGCTTTCCTGCGCACTCTAGCCTCAAAAGCACCTTTTTTCACTTTCGCCGCTGTTTGGAGCAAAAAAGACAAACGTCCAGCTTTTGCTGCCACAGCAAAGGTGCCAGCGGGGAAATGTGATGCTGGTCCTCACTGCCTCCTGGAACCCTTTCAAATGCCCCAGACAATTTGGCCCTCTCTGCTTTCCTGTGGACACTATCCTCAAAAGCACCTTTTTTCAATTTTGGCGCCCTCCGGAGCCAAAAAGACAAACGTCCAGCTTTTGCTGCCACAGCAAAGGTGCCAGCGGGGAAAAGTGATGCTGGTCCTCACTGCCTCCTGGAACCCCTTCAAATGCCCCAGACAATTTGGCCCTCTCTGCTTTCCTGCCCATTCTATCCTCAAAAGCACCTTTTTTCACTTTCGCCGATGTTTGGAGCAAAAAAGACAAACGTCCAGCTTTTGCTGCCACAGCAAAGGTGCCAGCGGGGAAAAGTGATGCTGGTCCTCACTGCCTCCTGGAACCCCTTCAAATGCCCCACACAATTTGGCCCTCTCTACTTTCCAGCGCACTCTAGCCTCAAAAGCACCTTTTTTCACTCTTGGCGCCCTCCGGAGCCAAAAAGACAAACGTCCAGCTTTTGCTGCTACAACAATGGTGCCAGCGGGGAAAAGTGATGCTGGTCCTCACTGCCTCCTGGAACCCCTTCAAATGCCCCAGACAATTTGGCCCTCTCTGCTTTCCTGCGCACTCTAGCCTCAAAAGCATCTTTTTTCACTTTCGCCGCTGTTTGGAGCAAAAAAGACAAACGTCCAGCTTTTGCTGCCACAGTAAAGATGCCAGCGGGGAAAAGTGACGCTGGTCCTCACTGACTCCTGGAACCCCTTCAAATGCCCCAGGCAATTTGGCCCTCTCTGCTTTCCTGCGGACTCTATCATCAAAAGCACCTTTTTTCACTCTTGGCGCCCTCCGGAGCAAAAAGGAAAAACGTCCAGCTTTGGTGCCACAGCAAAGGTGCCAGCGGGGAAAAGTGACGCTGGTCCTCACTGCCTCCTTTAACCCCTTCAAATGACCCAGACAATTTTGCCCTCTCTGCTTTCCTGCGCACTGTATCCTCAAAAACAACTTTTTTCACTTTTGCCGCTTCTTGGAGCAAAAAAGACAAATGTCCAGCTTTTGCTGCCACAGCAAAGGTGCCAGCGGGGAAAAGTCATCCTGGTCCTCACTGCCTCCTGGAACCCCTTCAAATGCCCCACACAATTTAGCCCTCTCTGCTTTCCTGCGCACTCTAGCCTCCAAAGCACCTTTTTTCTCTTTCGCCGCTGTTTGGAGCAAAAAAGACAAACGTCCAGCTTTTGCTGCCACAGCAAAGGTGCCAGCGGGGAAAAGTGGTGCTGGTCCTCACTGCCTCCTGGAACCCCTTCAAATGCCCCAGACAATTTGGCCCTCTCTGCTTTCCTGCGCACTCTAGCCTCAAAAGCACCTTTTTTCACTCTTGGCGCCCTCCGGAGCAAAAAAGACAAACGTCCAGCTTTTGCTGCCACAGCAAAGGTGCCAGCGGGGAAAAGTCATGCTGGTCCTCACTGCCTCCTGGAACCCCTTCAAATGCCCCAGGCAATTTGGCCCTCTCCGCTTTCCTGCGGACCCTGGCCTCAAAAGCACCTTTTTTCACTTTCGCCGCTGTTTGGAACAAAAAAGACAAACGTCCAGCTTTTGCTGCCACAGCAAAGGTGCCAGCGGGGAAATGTGATGCTGGTCCTCACTGCCTCCTGGAACCCTTTCAAATGCCCCACACAATTTGGCCCTCTCTGCTTTCCTGTGGACACTGTCCTCAAAAGCACCTTTTTTCACTCTTGGCGCCCTACGGAGCAAAAAAGACAAACGTCCAGCTTTTGCTGCCACAACAAAGGTTCCAGTGGGGAAAAGTGATGCTGGTCCTCACTGCCTCCTGGAACCCCTTCAAATATCCCAGACAATTTGGCCCTCTCTGCTTTCCTGCGGACTCTAGCCTCAAAAGCCCCTTTTTTCACTCTTGGCGCCCTCCGGAGCAAAAAAGACAAACGTCCAGCTTTTGCTGCCACAGCAATGTTGCCAGTGGGGAAAAGTGATGCTGGTCCTCACTGCCTCCTGGAACCCCTTCAAATGCCCCAGACAATTTGGCCCTCTCTACTTTCCTGCCCACTCTATCCTCAAAAGCACCCTTTTTTCACTTTCGCCGCTGTTTGGAGCAAAAATGACAAACGTCCAGCTTTTGCTGCCACAGCAAAGGTGCCAGCGGGGAAAGTGATGCTGGTCCTCACTGCCTCCTGGAACCCCTTCAAATGCAACAGACAATTTGGCCCTCTCTGCTTTCCTGCGCACTCTATCCTCAAAAGCACCTTTTTTCACTTTCGCCGCTGTTTGGAGCAAAAAAGACAAACGTCCAGCTTTTGCTGCCACAGCAAAGGTGCCAGCGGGGAAAAGTGATGCTGGTCCTCACTGCCTCCTGGAACCCCTTCAAATGCCCCACACAATTTGGCCCTCTCTGCTTTCCTGTGCACTCTAGCCTCAAAAGCACCTTTTTTCACTCTTGGCGCCCTCCGGAGCAAAAAAGACAAACGTCCAGCTTTTGCTGCCACAGCAAAGGTGCCAGCGGGGAAAAGTGATGCTAGTCCTCACTTCCTCCTGGAACCCCTTCAAATGCCCCAGACAATTTGGCCCTCTCTGCTTTCCTGCGCACTCTAGCCTCAAAAGCACCTTTTTTCACTTTTGCCGCTGTTTGGAGCAAAAAAGACAAACGCCCAGCTTTTGCTGCCACAGGAAAGGTGCCAGCGGTGAAAAGTGATGCTAGTCCTCACTGCCTCCTGGAACCCCTTCAAATGCCCCAGACAATTTGGCCCTCTCTGCTTTCCTGCGCACTCTAGCCTCAAAAGCACCTTTTTTCACTCTTTGCGCCCTTCCGAGAAAAATAGAAAAACGTCCAGCTTTTGCTGCCACAGCAAAGGTGCCAGCGGGGAAAAGTGATGCTGGTCCTCACTGCCTCCTGGAACCCCTTCAAATGCATCAGAAAATTTGGCCCTCTCTGCTTTCCTGCGGACCCTAGCCTCAAAAGCACCTTTTTTCACTTTCGCCGCTGTTTGGAGCAAAAAAGACAAACGTCCAGCTTTTGCTGCCACAGCAAAGGTGCCAGCGGGGAAAAGTGATGCTGGTCCTCACTGCCTCCTGGAACCCTTTCAAATGCCCCACACAATTTGGCCCTCTCTGCTTTCCTGTGGACACTGTCCTCAAAAGCACCTTTTTTCACTCTTGGCGCCCTACGGAGCAAAAAAGACAAACGTCCAGCTTTTGCTGCCACAACAAAGGTGCCAGTGGGGAAAAGTGATGCTGGTTCTTACTGCCTCCTGGAACCCCTTCAAATGCCCCAGACAATTTGGCCCTCTCTGCTTTCCTGCGGACTCTAGCCTCAAAAGCACCTTTTTTCACTCTTGGCGCCCTCCGGAGCAAAAAAGACAAACGTCCAGCTTTTGCTGCCACAGCAATGTTGCCAGTGGGGAAAAGTGATGCTGGTCCTCACTGCCTCCTGGAACCCCTTCAAATGCCCCAGACAATTTGGTCCTCTCTGCTTTCCTGCGCACTCTAGCCTCAAAAGCACCTTTTTTCACTTTCGCCGCTGTTTGGAGCAAAAAAGACAAACGTCCAGCTTTTGCTGCCACAGCAAAGGTGCCAGCGGTGAAAAGTGATGCTAGTCCTCACTGCCTCCAGGAACCCCTTCAAATGCCCCAGAAAATTTGGCCCTCTCTGCTTTCCTGCGCACTCTAGCCTCAAAAGCACCTTTTTTCAACTCTTTGCGCCCTTCCGAGAAAAATAGAAAAACGTCCAGCTTTTGCTGCCACAACAAAGGTGCCAGCGGGGAAAAGTGATGCTGGTCCTCACTGCCTCCTGGAACCCCTTCAAATACCCCAGACAATTTGGCCCTCTCTGCTTTCCTGCGCACTCAAGCCTCAAAAGCACCTTTTTTCACTCTTGGCGCCCTCCGGAACAAAAAAGACAAACGTCCAGCTTTTGCTGCTACAACAATGGTGCCAGCGGGGAAAAGTGATGCTGGTCCTCACTGCCTCCTGGAACCCCTTCAAATGCCCAGACAATTTGGCCCTCTCTGCTTTCCTGCGCACTCTAGCCTCAAAAGCACCTTTTTTCACTTTCGGCGCAGTTTGGAGCAAAAAAGACAAACGTCCAGCTTTTGCTGCCACAGCAAAGGTGCCAGCGGGGAAAACTCATGCTAGTCCTCACTGCCTCCTGGAACCCCTTGAAATTCCCCAGGCAATTTGGTCCTCTCTGCTTTCCTGCGCACTCTAGCCTCAAAAGCACCTTTTTTCACTTTCACCGCTGTTTGGAGCAAAAAAGACAAACGTCCAGCTTTTGCTGCCACAGCAAAGGTGCCAGCGGGGAAAAGTGATGCTGGTCCTCACTGCCTCCTGGAACCCCTTCAAATGCCCCAGACAATTTGGCCCTCTCTGCTTTCCTGCGGACCCTAGCCTCAAAAGCACCTTTTTTCACTTTCGCCGCTGTTTGGAGCAAAAAAGACAAACGTCCAGCTTTTGCTGCCACAGCAAAGGTGCCAGCGGGGAAATGTGATGCTGGTCCTCACTGCCTCCTGGAACCCTTTCAAATGCCCCAGACAATTTGGCCCTCTCTGCTTTCCTGTGGACACTATCCTCAAAAGCACCTTTTTTCAATTTTGGCGCCCTCCGGAGCCAAAAAGACAAACGTCCAGCTTTTGCTGCCACAGCAAAGGTGCCAGCGGGGAAAAGTGATGCTGGTCCTCACTGCCTCCTGGAACCCCTTCAAATGCCCCAGACAATTTGGCCCTCTCTGCTTTCCTGCCCACTCTATCCTCAAAAGCACCTTTTTTCACTTTCGCCGATGTTTGGAGCAAAAAAGACAAACGTCCAGCTTTTGCTGCCACAGCAAAGGTGCCAGCGGGGAAAAGTGATGCTGGTCCTCACTGCCTCCTGGAACCCCTTCAAATGCCCCACACAATTTGGCCCTCTCTACTTTCCAGCGCACTCTAGCCTCAAAAGCACCTTTTTTCACTCTTGGCGCCCTCCGGAGCCAAAAAGACAAACGTCCAGCTTTTGCTGCTACAACAATGGTGCCAGCGGGGAAAAGTGATGCTGGTCCTCACTGCCTCCTGGAACCCCTTCAAATGCCCCAGACAATTTGGCCCTCTCTGCTTTCCTGCGCACTCTAGCCTCAAAAGCATCTTTTTTCACTTTCGCCGCTGTTTGGAGCAAAAAAGACAAACGTCCAGCTTTTGCTGCCACAGTAAAGATGCCAGCGGGGAAAAGTGACGCTGGTCCTCACTGACTCCTGGAACCCCTTCAAATGCCCCAGGCAATTTGGCCCTCTCTGCTTTCCTGCGGACTCTATCATCAAAAGCACCTTTTTTCACTCTTGGCGCCCTCCGGAGCAAAAAGGAAAAACGTCCAGCTTTGGTGCCACAGCAAAGGTGCCAGCGGGGAAAAGTGACGCTGGTCTTCACTGCCTCCTTTAACCCCTTCAAATGACCCAGACAATTTTGCCCTCTCTGCTTTCCTGCGCACTGTATCCTCAAAAACAACTTTTTTCACTTTTGCCGCTTCTTGGAGCAAAAAAGACAAATGTCCAGCTTTTGCTGCCACAGCAAAGGTGCCAGCGGGGAAAAGTCATCCTGGTCCTCACTGCCTCCTGGAACCCCTTCAAATGCCCCACACAATTTAGCCCTCTCTGCTTTCCTGCGCACTCTAGCCTCCAAAGCACCTTTTTTCTCTTTCGCCGCTGTTTGGAGCAAAAAAGACAAACGTCCAGCTTTTGCTGCCACAGCAAAGGTGCCAGCGGGGAAAAGTGGTGCTGGTCCTCACTGCCTCCTGGAACCCCTTCAAATGCCCCAGACAATTTGGCCCTCTCTGCTTTCCTGCGCACTCTAGCCTCAAAAGCACCTTTTTTCACTCTTGGCGCCCTCCGGAGCAAAAAAGACAAACGTCCAGCTTTTGCTGCCACAGCAAAGGTGCCAGCGGGGAAAAGTCATGCTGGTCCTCACTGCCTCCTGGAACCCCTTCAAATGCCCCAGGCAATTTGGCCCTCTCCGCTTTCCTGCGGACCCTGGCCTCAAAAGCACCTTTTTTCACTTTCGCCGCTGTTTGGAACAAAAAAGACAAACGTCCAGCTTTTGCTGCCACAGCAAAGGTGCCAGCGGGGAAATGTGATGCTGGTCCTCACTGCCTCCTGGAACCCTTTCAAATGCCCCACACAATTTGGCCCTCTCTGCTTTCCTGTGGACACTGTCCTCAAAAGCACCTTTTTTCACTCTTGGCGCCCTACGGAGCAAAAAAGACAAACGTCCAGCTTTTGCTGCCACAACAAAGGTTCCAGTGGGGAAAAGTGATGCTGGTCCTCACTGCCTCCTGGAACCCCTTCAAATATCCCAGACAATTTGGCCCTCTCTGCTTTCCTGCGCACTCTAGCCTCAAAAGCCCCTTTTTTCACTCTTGGCGCCCTCCGGAGCAAAAAAGACAAACGTCCAGCTTTTGCTGCCACAGCAATGTTGCCAGTGGGGAAAAGTGATGCTGGTCCTCACTGCCTCCTGGAACCCCTTCAAATGCCCCAGACAATTTGGCCCTCTCTACTTTCCTGCCCACTCTATCCTCAAAAGCACCTTTTTTCACTTTCGCCGCTGTTTGGAGCAAAAATGACAAACGTCCAGCTTTTGCTGCCACAGCAAAGGTGCCAGCGGGGAAAAGTGATGCTGGTCCTCACTGCCTCCTGGAACCCCTTCAAATGCAACAGACAATTTGGCCCTCTCTGCTTTCCTGCGCACTCTATCCTCAAAAGCACCTTTTTTCACTTTCGCCGCTGTTTGGAGCAAAAAAGACAAACGTCCAGCTTTTGCTGCCACAGCAAAGGTGCCAGCGGGGAAAAGTGATGCTGGTCCTCACTGCCTCCTGGAACCCCTTCAAATGCCCCACACAATTTGGCCCTCTCTGCTTTCCTGTGCACTCTAGCCTCAAAAGCACCTTTTTTCACTCTTGGCGCCCTCCGGAGCAAAAAAGACAAACGTCCAGCTTTTGCTGCCACAGCAAAGGTGCCAGCGGGGAAAAGTGATGCTAGTCCTCACTTCCTCCTGGAACCCCTTCAAATGCCCCAGACAATTTGGCCCTCTCTGCTTTCCTGCGCACTCTAGCCTCAAAAGCACCTTTTTTCACTTTTGCCGCTGTTTGGAGCAAAAAAGACAAACGCCCAGCTTTTGCTGCCACAGGAAAGGTGCCAGCGGGGAAAAGTCATGCTGGTCCTCACTGCCTCCTGGAACCCCTTCAAATGCCCCAGACAATTTGGTCCTCTCTGCTTTCCTGCGGACTCTAGCCTCAAAAGCACCTTTTTTCACTTTCGCCGCTGTTTGGAGCAAAAAAGACAAACGTCCAGCTTTTGCTGCCACAGCAAAGGTGCCAGCGGTGAAAAGTGATGCTAGTCCTCACTGCCTCCTGGAACCCCTTCAAATGCCCCAGACAATTTGGCCCTCTCTGCTTTCCTGCGCACTCTAGCCTCAAAAGCACCTTTTTTCACTCTTTGCGCCCTTCCGAGAAAAATAGAAAAACGTCCAGCTTTTGCTGCCACAGCAAAGGTGCCAGCGGGGAAAAGTCATGCTGGTCCTCACTGCCTCCTGGAACCCCTTCAAATGCATCAGAAAATTTGGCCCTCTCTGCTTTCCTGCGGACCCTAGCCTCAAAAGCACCTTTTTTCACTTTCGCCGCTGTTTGGAGCAAAAAAGACAAACGTCCAGCTTTTGCTGCCACAGCAAAGGTGCCAGCGGGGAAAAGTGATGCTGGTCCTCACTGCCTCCTGGAACCCTTTCAAATGCCCCACACAATTTGGCCCTCTCTGCTTTCCTGTGGATACTGTCCTCAAAAGCACCTTTTTTCACTCTTGGCGCCCTACGGAGCAAAAAAGACAAACGTCCAGCTTTTGCTGCCACAACAAAGGTGCCAGTGGGGAAAAGTGATGCTGGTTCTTACTGCCTCCTGGAACCCCTTCAAATGCCCCAGACAATTTGGCCCTCTCTGCTTTCCTGCGGACTCTAGCCTCAAAAGCACCTTTTTTCACTCTTGGCGCCCTCCGGAGCAAAAAAGACAAACGTCCAGCTTTTGCTGCCACAGCAATGTTGCCAGCGGGGAAAAGTGATGCTGGTCCTCACTGCCTCCTGGAACCCCTTCAAATGCCCCAGACAATTTGGTCCTCTCTGCTTTCCTGCGCACTCTAGCCTCAAAAGCACCTTTTTTCACTTTCGCCGCTGTTTGGAGCAAAAAAGACAAACGTCCAGCTTTTGCTGCCACAGCAAAGGTGCCAGCGGTGAAAAGTGATGCTAGTCCTCACTGCCTCCAGGAACCCCTTCAAATGCCCCAGAAAATTTGGCCCTCTCTGCTTTCCTGCGCACTCTAGCCTCAAAAGCACCTTTTTTCAACTCTTTGCGCCCTTCCGAGTAAAATAGAAAAACGTCCAGCTTTTGCTGCC
The DNA here is from genome assembly GCF_965231255.1 of Vanellus vanellus. NCBI lineage: Eukaryota > Metazoa > Chordata > Aves > Charadriiformes > Charadriidae > Vanellus > Vanellus vanellus. Next base: position 15,554 of record NW_028127818.1, read on the forward strand.
ACAACAAAGGTGCCAGCGGGGAAAAGTGATGCTGGTCCTCACTGCCTCCTGGAACCCCTTCAAATGCCCCACACTATTTGGCCCTCTCTGCTTTCCTGTGCACTCTAGCCTCAAAAGCACCTTTTTTCACTCTTTGCGCCCTTCCTAGAAAAATAGAAAAACGTCCAGCTTTTGCTGCCACAGCAAAGGTGCCAGCGGGGAAAAGTGATGCTGGTCCTCACTGCCTCCTGGAACCCCTTCAAATGCCCCAGACAATTTGGTCCTCTCTGCTTTCCTGCGCACTCTAGCCTCAAAAGCACCTTTTTTCACTTTCGCCGCTATTTGGAACAAAAAAGACAAACGTCCAGCTTTTGCTGCCACAGCAAAGGTGCCAGCGGTGAAAAGTGATGCTAGTCCTCACTGCCTCCTGCAACCCCTTCAAATGCCCCAGACAATTTGGCCCTCTCTGCTTTCCTGCGCACTCTAGCCTCAAAAGCACCTTTTTTCACTCTTTGCGCCCTTCCGAGAAAAATAGAAAAACGTCCAGCTTTTGCTGCCACAGCAAAGGTGCCAGCGGGGAAAAGTGATGCTGGTCCTCACTGCCTCCTGGAACCCCTTCAAATGCCCCAGACAATTTGGCCCTCTCTGCTTTCCTGTGCACTCTAGCCTCAAAAGCACCTTTTTTCACTTTCACCTCTGTTTGGAGCAAAAAAGACAAACGTCCAGCTTTTGCTGCCACAGCAAAGGTGCCAGCGGGGAAAAGTCATGCTGGTCCTCACTGCCTCCTGGAACCCCTTCAAATGCCCCAGACAATTTGGCCCTCTCTGCTTTCCTGCGCACTCTATCCTCAAAAGCACCTTTTTTCACTCTTGGCGCCCTCCGGAGCAAAAAAGACAAACGTCCAGCTTTTGCTGCCACAACAATGGTGCCAGCAGTGAAAAGTGATGCTGGTCCTCACTGCCTCCTGGAACCCCTTCAAATGCCCCAGACAATTTGGCCCTCTCTGCTTTCCTGCGGACCCTAGCCTCAAAAGCACCTTTTTTCACTTTCGCCGCTGTTTGGAGCAAAAAAGACAAACGTCCAGCTTTTGCTGCCACAGCAAAGGTGCCAGCGGGGAAATGTGATGCTGGTCCTCACTGCCTCCTGGAACCCCTTCAAATGCCCCACACAATTTGGCCCTCTCTTATTTCCTGCGGACTCTAGCCTCAAAAGCACCTTTTTTCACTCTTGGCGCCCTCCGGAGCAAAAAAGACAAACGTCCAGCTTTTGCTGCCACAGCAATGGTGCCAGCGGTGAAAAGTGATGCTGGTCCTCACTGCCTCCTGGAACCCCTTCACATTCCCCAGACAATTTGGCCCTCTCTGCTTTCCTGAAAAGTCTATCCTCAAAAGCACCTTTTTTCACTTTCGCCGCTGTTTGGAGCAAAAAAGACAAACGTCCAGCTTTTGCTGCCACAGCAAAGGTGCCAGCGGGGAAAAGTGACGCTGGTCCTCACTGCCTCCTGGAACCCCTTCAAATGCCCTAGACAATTTGGCCCTCTCTGCTTTCCTGCGCACTCTAGCCTCAAAAGCACCTTTTTTCACTTTCGCCGCTGTTTGGAGCAAAAAGACAAACGTCCAGCTTTTGCTGCCACAGCAAAGGTGCCAGCGGGGAAAAGTGACGCTGGTCCTCACTGCCTCCTGGAACCCCTTCAAATGCCCTAGACAATTTGGCCCTCTCTGCTTTCCTGCCCACTCTATCATCAAAAGCACCTTTTTTCACTCTTGGCGCCCTCCGGAGCAAAATAGACAAACGTCCAGCTTTTGCTGCCACAGCAAAGGTGCCAGCGGGGAAAAGTGACGCTGGTCCTCACTGCCTCCTTTAACCCCTTCAAATGACCCAGACAATTTTGCCCTCTCTGCTTTCCTGCGCACTCTATCCTCAAAAGCAACTTTTTTCACTTTTGATGCTGTTTGGAGCAAAAAAGACAAACGTCCAGCTTTTGCTGCCACAGCAAAGGTGCCAGCAGGGAAAAGTGATGCTGGTCCTCACTGCCTCCTGGAACCCCTTCAAATGCCCCACACAATTTGGCCCTCTCTGCTTTCCTGCGGACTCTATCCTCAAAAGCACCTTTTTTCACTCTTGGCGCCCTCGGGAGCAAAAAAGACAAACGTCCAGCTTTTGCTGCCACAGCAAAGGTGCCGGCGGGGAAAAGTGATGCTGGTCCTCACTGCCTCCTGGAACCCCTTCAAATGCCCCAGACAATTTGGCCCTCTCTGCTTTCCTGCGCACTCTAGCCTCAAAAGCACCTTTTTTCACTCTTGGCGCCCTCCGGAGCAAAAAAGACAAACGTCCAGCTTTTGCTGCTACAACAAAGGTGCCAGCGGGGAAAAGTGATGCTGGTCCTCACTGCCTCCTGGAACCCCTTCAAATGCCCCAGACAATTTGGCCCTCTCTGCTTTCCTGCGCACTCTAGCCTCAAAAGCACGTTTTTTCATTTTCACCGCTGTTTGGAGCAAAAAAGACAAACGTCCAGCTTTTGCTGCCACAGCAAAGGTGCCAGCGGGGAAAAGTGATGCTGGTCCTCACTGCCTCCTGGAACCCCTTCAAATGCAACAGACAATTTGGCCCTCTCTGCTTTCCTGCGCACTCTAGCCTCAAAAGCACCTTTTTTCACTTTCACCGCTGTTTGGATCAAAAAAGACAAACGTCCAGCTTTTGCTGCTACAGCAAAGGTGCCAGCGGGGAAAAGTGATGCTGGTCCTCACTGCCTCCTGGAACCCTTTCAAATGCCCCAGACAATTTGGCCCTCTCTGCTTTCCTGTGGACACTATCCTCAAAAGCACCTTTTTTCACTCTTGGCGCCCTCCGGAACAAAAAAGAGAAACGTCCAGCTTTTGCTGCCACAGCAAAGGTGCCAGCGGGGAAAAGTGATGCTGGTCCTCACTGCCTCCTGGAACCCCTTCAAATGCCCCATACAATTTGGCCCTGTCTGCTTTCCTGCGCACTCTAGCCTCAAAAGCACCTTTTTTCACTCTTGGCGCCCTCCGGAGCCAAAAAGACAATCGTCCAGCTTTTGCTGCTACAACAATGGTGCCAGCGGGGAAAAGTGATGCTGCTTCTCACTGCCTCCTGGAACCCCTTCAAATGCCCCAGACAATTTGGCCCTCTCTGCTTTCCTGCGCACTCTATCCTCAAAAGCACCTTTTTTCACTTTCGCCGCTGTTTGGAGCAAAAAAGACAAACGTCCAGCTTTTGCTGCCACAGTAAAGATGCCAGCGGGGAAAAGTGACGCTGGTCCTCACTGACTCCTGGAACCCCTTCAAATGCCCCAGACAATTTGGCCCTCTCTGCTTTCCTGCGGACTGTAGCCTCAAAAGCACCTTTTTTCACTTTCACCGCTGTTTGGAGCAAAAATACAAACGTCCAGCTTTTGCTGCCACAGCAAAGGTGCCAGCGGGGAAAAGTAATGCTGGTCCTCACTGCCTCCTGGAACCCCTTCAAATGCCCCACACAATTTGGCCCTCTCTGCTTTTCTGCGGACTCTAGCCTCAAAAGCACCTTTTTTCACTCTTGGCGCCCTCCGGAGCAAAAAGGACAAACGTCCAGCTTTTACTGCCACAGCAAAGGTGCCAGCGGGGAAAAGTCATGCTGGTCCTCACTGCCTCCTTTAACCCCTTCAAATGACCCAGACAATTTTGCCCTCTCTGCTTTCCTGCGCACTCTATCCTCAAAAGCAACTTTTTGCACTTTTGCCGCTGTTTGGAGCAAAAAAGACAAATGTCCAGCTTTTGCTGCCACAGCAAAGGTGCCAGTGGGGAAAAGTGATGCTGGTCCTCACTGCCTCCTGGAACCCATTCAAATGCCCCACACAATTTAGCCCTCTCTGCTTGCCTGCCTCACTGTAGCCTCAAAAGCACCTTTTTTCACTCTTGGTGCCCTCCGGAGCAAAAAAGATAAACGTCCAGCTTTTGCTGCCACAGCAAAGGTGCCAGCGGGGAAAAGTGATGCTGGTCCTCACTGCCTCCTTTAACCCCTTCAAATGACCCAGACAATTTTGCCCTCTCTGCTTTCCTGCCCACTCTATCCTCAAAAGCAACTTTTTGCACTTTTGCCGCTGTTTGGAGCAAAAAAGACAAATGTCCAGCTTTTGCTGCCACAGCAAAGGTGCCAGCGGGGAAAAGTCATGCTGGTCCTCACTGCCTCCTGGAACCCCTTCAAATGCCCCACACAATTTGGCCCTCTCTGCTTTCCTGCGCACTCTAGCCTCAAAAGCACCTTTTTTCACTCTTGGCGCCCTCCGGAGCAAAAAAGACAAACGTCCAGCTTTTGCTGCCACAGCAAAGGTGCCAGTGGGGAAAAGTGATGTTGGTCCTCACTGCCTCCTGGAACCCCTTCAAATGCCCCACACAATTTGGCCCTCTCTGCTTTCCTGCGGACTCTAGCCTCAAAAGCACATTTTTTCACTTTCGCCGCTGTTTGGTGCAAAAAAGACAAACGTCCAGCTTTTGCTGCCACAGCAAAGGTGCCAGCAGGGAAAAGTGATGCTGGTCCTCACTGCCTCCTGGAACCCCTTCAAATGCCCCACACAATTTGGCACTCTCTGCTTTCCTTCGGACACTATCCTCAAAAGCACCTTTATTCACTCTTTGCGCCCTACGAAGCCAAAAAGAGAAACGTCCAGCTTTTGCTACCACAGCAAAAGTGCCAGTGGGGAAAAGTGATGCTGGTTCTCACTGCCTCCTGGAACCCCTTCAAATGCCCCAGACAATTTGGCCCTCTCTGCTTTCCTTCGGACACTATCCTCAAAAGCACCTTTTTTCACTCTTGGCGCCCTATGGAGCCAAAAAGACAAACGTCCAGCTTTTGCTGCCACAGCAAAGGTGCCAGCGGGGAAAAGTGATGCTGGTTCTCACTGCCTCCTGGAACCCCTTCAAATACCCCAGGCAATTTGGCCCTCTCTGCTTGCCTGCGCACTCTAGCCTCAAAAGCACCTTTTTTCACTTTCACCGCTGTTTGGAGCAAAAAAGACAAACGTCCAGCTTTTGCTGCCACAGCAAAGGTGCCAGCGGGGAAAAGTCATGCTGGTCCTCACTGCCTCCTGGAACCCTTTCAAATGCCCCACACAATTTGGCCCTCTCTGCTTTCCTGCGCACTCTAGCCTCAAAAGCACCTTTTTTCACTTTCACCGCTGTTTGGAGCAAAAAAGACAAACGTCCAGCTTTTGCTGCCACAGCAAAGGTGCCAGCGGGGAAAAGTGATGCTGGTCCTCACTGCCTCCTGGAACCACTTCAAATGCCCCACACAATTTGGCCCTCTCTGCTTTCCTGCGCACTCTAGCCTCAAAAGCACCTTTTTTCACTCTTGGCGCCCTCCGGAGCAAAAAAGACAATCGTCCAGCTTTTGCTGCTACAACAATGGTGCCAGCGGGGAAAAGTGATGCTGGTCCTCACTGCCTCCTGGAACCCCTTCAAATGCCCCAGACAATTTGGCCCTCTCTGCTTTCCTGCGCACTCTATCCTCAAAAGCACCTTTTTTACTTTCGCCGCTGTTTGGAGCAAAAAAGACAAACGTCCAGCTTTTGCTGCCACAGTAAAGATGCCAGCGGGGAAAAGTGACGCTGGTCCTCACTGACTCCTGGAACCCCTTCAAATGCCCCAGACAATTTGGCCCTCTCTGCTTTCCTGCGGACTGTAGCCTCAAAAGCACCTTTTTTCAATTTCGCCGCTCTTTGGAGCAAAAATACAAACGTCCAGCTTTTGCTGCCACAGCAAAGGTGCCAGCGGGGAAAAGTAATGCTGGTCCTCACTGCCTCCTGGAACCCCTTCAAATGCCCCACACAATTTGGCCCTCTCTGCTTTCCTGCGGACTCTATCATCAAAAGCACCTTTTTTCACTCTTGGCGCCCTCCGGAGCAAAAAGGACAAACGTCCAGCTTTTACTGCCACAGCAAAGGTGCCAGCGGGGAAAAGTGATGCTGGTCCTCACTGCCTCCTTTAACCCCTTCAAATGACCCAGACAATTTTGCCCTCTCTGCTTTCCTGCGCACTCTATCCTCAAAAGCAACTTTTTGCACTTTTGCCGCTGTTTGGAGCAAAAAAGACA
>NW_028127817.1:12500-17738 GCF_965231255.1 Vanellus vanellus
AGAGCCGGCCCGCCGAGGGCCCTCTCCGACGCGACCCGAAAGGCCTCATCGATCGGCAAAAGGGAAAAGGGGAGAGCGAGGAAGCGGAGGCCGCGCGGCCTCCGTCACGGCAGAGCGGGCAGCCGCGCGCGTCCGTCGCCACCCGGGGGCGGACGGCAAGACGCGGGGCCCCCTGCGTGCGAGCCAGACGAAGAGGGGGCGACGTCGGCGGGGAGGTGCGACGCGACCAGAGCACCGGCAGAGCCGGCCCGCCGCGAAGCCTCCCCCACGCGCCCCCGAGCGCCACATCGATCGGCAAAGGGAAAGGGGGAGAGCGAGGAAGCGGAGGCCGCGCGGCCTCCGTCGCGGCAGAGCCGCCTCGCCGTGGAGCCTCCCCCGACGCACCCTGGGCTGGACCGCTTCGGCGAGCACCGCCTGCGTGCCCGCCCCACCTCGCTCAACACGGTGGGAGCGGAGCGGGAGACGCCGCCGTCCACCCGGCTCCGGACAACGCTTCCCTTAAGCGAGATTCCAAAGGGGCGGAGAGGAGCCGCTGAGGCTCGCTCTCCCTTCGCTTTCTAGCGTTCGAGAGTACCGGGCGACCGCCGCCGGCCTTCGTCGCCCCACAGGGAACAGCTTCCCCACGGGGGGGTGAAAAACACGGGGGGGGGGGGGAGAAGGCCAGAAAAAAACCCCAGGGATAAACGAAAACAAGCCCAGACGGGACAGGACAAAATGAAACAAAAGCAGGTGGTGGCGGGGGACGACACACGCCCGACAAAACCCCTTCGAAACGAAAAACATCGAGGAGAAGGGCGACGAGGCGCCGCCGCCTCGCCCACACCCATCCTCGGGCCCTCGGCAGCCGGGGAAGCCGCGGCAGGCGCCAAAAAAAACCAAACCAAAACAAAACAGCGGGCCATTATGCGCTCGGGCTGCCGGCCACCGCGGCCGGCAGCCGGATTCTCCCGCCCCGGCTCGGCGGGCTCCAGCTTAGGGCCGGAGGATAACGCAAAGGACGAGGTGCCGCCACCTGCCCCGTAAACCGGTGCACGCCCTCTCAACCGAGACCGGCTGCCCTTCTTTTCTGGGAACTCCCCCCCCGCCACGCTCGGCGGGCTCCAGCTTAGGGCCGGAGGATAACGCAAAGGACGAGGTGCCGCCACCTGCCCCGTAAACCGGTGCACGCCCTCTCAACCGAGACCGGCTGCCCTTCTTTTCTGGGAACTCCCCCCCCGCCGCGCTCGGCGGGCTCCAGCTTAGGGCCGGAGGATAACGCAAAGGACGAGGTGCCGCCACCTGCCCCGTAAACCGGTGCACGCCCTCTCAACCGAGACCGGCTGCCCTTCTTTACTCGGAACTCCCCCCCCGCCGCGCTCGGCGGGCTCCAGCTTAGGGCCGGAGGATAACGCAAAGGACGAGGTGCCGCCACCTGCCCCGTAAACCGGTGCACGCCCTCTCAACCGAGACCGGCTGCCCTTCTTTTCTGGGAACTCCCCCCCCGCCGTGCTCGGCGGGCTCCAGCTTAGGGCCGGAGGATAACGCAAAGGACGAGGTGCCGCCACCTGCCCCGCAAACCGGTGCACGCCCGCTCACCGAGCATTCCCCAGAAGCCGCTCAAGGACGGGCGCTGCGGCTTTCCCGTGCACCTCGTATGGATGGAAAACTTGGGGGGGGGGTAGAGGGGGAAAAGGAAAAAAAAAACAGGAGGAAAAGGGGGTAGAGGCGCCGCCGCCTCGCCCACACCATCCGTCCTGGGCCTTCGGCGGCCATGGAAGCCACGGCAGGCTCCGAAAAGGAGCGGGCCGTTTATGCGCCCGGGGCTGCCGGCCACCGCGGCCGGCAGCCGCTTTCACTTTTCTCCCCGCTCGGCGGGCTCCCGCTTAGGGCCGGAGTTAAAAAGAAGGGATGAGGTGCCGCCACCTGCCCCGTACCGGTGCCAACCTTCTCAACGAGCGCTCCCCAGAAACCACGCAGGGCCAGACACCGTTCTCCTTGCCGTGCAGCACCTCGTATGGCTCGAAAAAGGGGGGGGTAAAAAAAAAACGTGGGGTAAAAAAAAAACGTGAGGACAAAGGGGAGTCGAGGCGGCGGCGCCGCCGCCTGCACACACACACCCATCCTCGGGCCCTTGGGCGGCTGGGGAAGCCACACCAGACCCCGAAAAACAGCGGGCCGCTTCGCGCTCGGCTGCTGCCCAGCGGAACCGGCCCCCCGCTCTCTCGGCGGGCTCCGGCTTAAGGCCAGAGGAAAAAAAAAAAAACGACGAGGTGGTCCTGCCGCCCTCACCCCTCCCTCGCATCACCGGGACCTCCGGGGCGAGAGAAAGCCACAGCAGGCTCCCAAAGCCCCCGGCCGTCTGCCTGTGGCACGCGCCAGCAGCAACGTCCGCCGTCATCGGGTTCCCTCCGGCACCGGGGAGAAGGAAGCCGCCGCAAAGACTGCACACCCCCCGCTACCCCGGCCCGTGCGCGTTCGAGTGCCGGCGACCGCCGCCGGTCGCCGGTCTTCGCCCTGCTCCACGGCATACGCAGCGCTCCGCTCGGCCGGCCGACCCACGAGCGCTGGCAGCCGCTCCCTAGCCCTTCTCCGGAGGCGAGTCACCGCTCGCCCCTACAGTACGGACAGGTAAGGCGCCGCCCCTGGAGGGGTCGAAGAACGCCGCCACCTCCCAGCGGGGAGGCGCGCCAGCGACGCCGACTTTTACGATGAGGCAACTGGAGGCAGCGAAAAACAGCGACCCCTTCGGCAGCTCGGAGGAGGTGGTGACGACAACAGGTCTACCCGTCACCCCCGGAAATGCGCCTAAGTCCCGCCGGAGCCGGGTAGACCTGGCCGCCGCCGTCGCGCGCCACCTGCCGGGACGAGACGGCGGCCAAGTCGCCCGCCGGAGCCGGGTAGACCTGGCCGCCGCCGTCGCGCGCCACCTGCCGGGACGAGACGGCGTCCAAGTCCCGCCGGAGCCGGGTAGACCTGGCGGCCGAGTCGCCCGCCGGAGCCGGGTAGACCTGGCGGCCGAGTCGCCCGCCGGAGCCGGGTAGACCTGGCGGCCGAGTCGCCCGCCGGAGCCGGGTAGACCTGGCGGCCGAGTCGCCCGCCGGAGCCGGGTAGACCTGGCCGCCGCCGTCGCGCGCCACCTGCCGGGACGAGACGGCGGCCAAGTCCCGCCGGAGCCGGGTAGACCTGGCGGCCGAGTCGCCCGCCGGAGCCGGGTAGACCTGGCCGCCGCCGTCGCGCGCCGGAGCCGGGTAGACCTGGCCGCCGCCGTCGCGCGCCACCTGCCGGGACGAGACGGCGGCCAAGTCCCGCCGGAGCCGGGTAGACCTGGCGGCCGAGTCGCCCGCCGGAGCCGGGTAGACCTGGCGGCCGAGTCGCCCGCCGGAGCCGGGTAGACCTGGCGGCCGAGTCGCCCGCCGGAGCCGGGTAGACCTGGCGGCCGAGTCGCCCGCCGGAGCCGGGTAGACCTGGCGGCCGAGTCGCCCGCCGGAGCCGGGTAGACCTGGCGGCCAAGTCCCGCCGGAGCCGGGTGGACTTGGCCGCCCTCGCCCGCCCGCTGCCGGGGTATACGTGGCGGCTGGCTGCAGAGCCGGCTGGACCTGCCGACCACTCGCGTGCTCTGGAGCCGGGTAGACCGGGAAGCCGCCGAACGGCGGCCGTAGCCCGTTTCTCCCGGCGGGGTTCAGCGGCGGTGGGGCCGCGCGTGTGTCGTCCGTCGTGGTCGTGGTGGCGTGTGCGTCCCCCACCCCACCCCGTGCCCCCGTCCCCGTTTCCAAGATTTAAGCGGAGCTGATACAAGGGAGCGCGTTTCAAGGCGCTGCCCCGTGCAACAGTGAATGTCTCCTGGCTGGTTTCGATAGAAGAGGAAGCGTACGACGTGAACACGAAAGCTTGAAAAGCGTTCTTCGTCTTTACCGTCCGCCCGCCCGCCCGCCCGGCCCGGCCCGGCCCGGCCCCGCCGCGCGGCTCGCGGCAAGTGTGCCCGAGCAGACCCCGGCCGGCTCTTCTCCCTCCCTGGCTGGCGGGGGTGCGGGTAGAGGCGGCGGCAGGCGCCCGCAGGCGGGCGCTCGCCGGCTTTTGGGTTTTGTTTTTGTTTGGAGTTTTTGTGTTTTTTATTTTTCGGTTTGGCGGTGTGAGGTTTTGTTTCGTCTGGGGTTGGGGGGGGGGGGGGGTGGTGTCGGGGTCGGGGTCGGGGGGGGGGTCGGCGTGTGTGCTTTTTCCCCCTGCCGCCCTTTGGTTTCGTCTTGATTTTTATTTTGGTGGGTGGGGGTCGGGGTGGGGGGGTGGGGGGAGGTGGTGGTGGTGGTGGTGGTGGTGGTGGTGGTGGTGGTGGTGGTGGTGGTGGGGAGTGTGTTTACGAGAAATAGATTAAAACCTGTGTCTGCCAGGCTGCAGACGCCCTGCACCCCCGTGCACTCGCACCCCCGCCTCGAGGGCGCGGCTCTCTCCCCCTCACTCCGTCCCCGGAGCCGCAGGCCTCCCCCCTGGACCGCAGACTCCCCGGCGCCGCGGAGCGGCGGGGGTGGGGTGGGGTGGGGGGGCGCAGCCCCGCGCCCTGCGCAAGCGCATGCGGACCCCCGCCCGCGGTCAAAAGGCGTCGCTTCCCGCCCGCGCCAACGGTCCCGCGCTCGGTCGCAGGGGCGGCAGCAGCGGCGGGGAAGGGATGCTGGTGCAGAGGCAGGCGAGAGAGGTCGGCGAGCAGGCGGGGAGCCTGGTAGGCGGGGGGGGAGGTGTATGCGTGGTGGTGGTGGTGGTGGTGGTGGTGGTGGTGGGGTCGTCTCTCTTCGGAGAAGATTCCGGGTCGGGCGGGTTTTTTTTTTCGGTGGGGTCCATCCGTCCGTCCCCCGTCGTGTGGTGTCTGTCCCGTCCCCCGTCCCCCGTCCCCGTCCCCCCCCCCGGCGTTTCGCGTTCATTTGGTTTTCGACCCGCAGCAGGGGCGGGCGAGTGACTGGGAAGGAAAGGCGGGAGCCGGGGCACGGGCACGGCAGGGTAGAGACACGGCAGCCGGGGGTTAGAGACCGCACACCGCCGGCTAGTCCCCTCTCCCGGCCCGGGCACGGAGCCGCCAGGGGCTCCGCCGGGTCCTAAAGTCTCCCACCGTCCGTTCCCCGGGGGCACGAGAAACCCGTTGGCGGCGGGCGGGGGTGGAGGGGGAAGTTTGGGGGGGGGGGGGGGGGTGGGGGGTGGTGGTGTGCCGTTGGGGGGCGGGGCACGTCACGTCGCGCACGCGGTGGCAGGCGAGGGGCTCGGGCGGTGGCGGGG
>NW_028127816.1:0-35913 GCF_965231255.1 Vanellus vanellus
ACTGCATCCTCAAAAGCACCTGTTTTCGCTTTCGGCAGCCTCCGGAGCAAAAAAGACAAACGTCCAGCTTTTGCTGCCACAGCAAAGGTGCCAGCGGGGAAAAGTAATGCTGGTTCTCACTGCCTCCTGGAACCCTTTCAAATGCCCCAGACAATTAAGCCCTCTCTGCTTTCCTGCGGACTCTATCCTCAAAAGCGCCTTTTTTCACTTTCGGCGCCCTCCGGTGGTAAAAAGACAAACGTCCAGGTTTTGCTGCCACAGCAAAGGTGCCAGCGGGGAAAAGTGATGCTGGTTCTCACTGCCTCCTGGAACTCTTTCAAATGCCACAGACAATTTGGCCCTCTCTGCTTTCCTGCGGACTCCATCCTCAAAAGCACCTATTTTCGCTTTCGGCAGCCTCCGGAGCAAAAAAGACAAACGTCCAGCTTTTGCTGCCACAGCAAAGGTGCCAGCGGGGAAAAGTAATGCTGGTTCTCACTGCCTCCTGGAACCCTTTCAAATGCCACAGACAATTTGGCCCTCTCTGCTTTCCTGCGGACTCCATCCTCAAAAGCACCTGTTTTCGCTTTCGGCAGCCTCCGGAGCAAAAAAGACAAACGTCCAGCTTTTGCTGCCACAGCAAAGGTGCCAGCGGGGAAAAGTAATGCTGGTTCTCACTGCCTCCTGGAACCCTTTCAAATGCCCCAGACAATTTGGCCCTCTCTGCTTTCCTGCGGACTCCATCCTCAAAAGCACCTGTTTTCGCTTTCGGCAGCCTCCGGAGCAAAAAAGACAAACGTCCAGCTTTTGCTGCCACAGCAAAGGTGCCAGCGGGGAAAAGTAATGCTGGTTCTCACTGCCTCCTGGAACCCTTTCAAATGCCCCAGACAATTAAGCCCTCTCTGCTTTCCTGCGGACTCTATCCTCAAAAGCGACTTTTTTTACTTTCGGCGCCCTCCGGTGGTAAAAAGACAAACGTCCAGCTTTTGCTGCCACAGCAAAGGTGCCAGCGGGGAAAAGTGATGCTGGTTCTCACTGCCTCCTGGAACTCTTTCAAATGCCCCAGACAATTTGGCTCTCTCTGCTTTCCTGCGGACTCCATCCTCAAAAGCACCTGTTTTCGCTTTCGGCAGCCTCCGGAGCAAAAAAGACAAACGTCCAGCTTTTGCTGCCACAGCAAAGGTGCCAGCGGGGAAAAGTAATGCTGGTTCTCACTGCCTCCTGGAACCCTTTCAAATGCCACAGACAATTTGGCCCTCTCTGCTTTCCTGCGGACTCCATCCTCAAAAGCACCTGTTTTCGCTTTCGGCAGCCTCCGGAGCAAAAAAGACAAACGTCCAGCTTTTGCTGCCACAGCAAAGGTGCCAGCGGGGAAAAGTAATGCTGGTTCTCACTGCCTCCTGGAACCCTTTCAAATGCCCCAGACAATTAAGCTCTCTCTGCTTTCCTGCGGACTCTATCCTCAAAAGCGCCTTTTTTCACTTTCGGCGCCCTCCGGTGGTAAAAAGACAAACGTCCAGGTTTTGCTGCCACAGCAAAGGTGCCAGCGGGGAAAAGTGATGCTGGTTCTCACTGCCTCCTGGAACTCTTTCAAATGCCACAGACAATTTGGCCCTCTCTGCTTTCCTGCGGACTCCATCCTCAAAAGCACCTATTTTCGCTTTCGGCAGCCTCCGGAGCAAAAAAGACAAACGTCCAGCTTTTGCTGCCACAGCAAAGGTGCCAGCGGGGAAAAGTAATGCTGGTTCTCACTGCCTCCTGGAACCCTTTCAAATGCCACAGACAATTTGGCCCTCTCTGCTTTCCTGCGGACTCCATCCTCAAAAGCACCTGTTTTCGCTTTCGGCAGCCTCCGGAGCAAAAAAGACAAACGTCCAGCTTTTGCTGCCACAGCAAAGGTGCCAGCGGGGAAAAGTAATGCTGGTTCTCACTGCCTCCTGGAACTCCTTCAAATGCCACAGACAATTTGGCCCTCTCTGCTTTCCTGCGGACTCCATCCTCAAAAGCACCTGTTTTCGCTTTCGGCAGCCTCCGGAGCAAAAAAGACAAACGTCCAGCTTTTGCTGCCACAGCAAAGGTGCCAGCGGGGAAAAGTAATGCTGGTTCTCACTGCCTCCTGGAACCCTTTCAAATGCCACAGACAATTTGGCCCTCTCTGCTTTCCTGCGGACTCCATCCTCAAAAGCACCTGTTTTCGCTTTCGGCAGCCTCCGGAGCAAAAAAGACAAACGTCCAGCTTTTGCTGCCACAGCAAAGGTGCCAGCGGGGAAAAGTAATGCTGGTTCTCACTGCCTCCTGGAACCCTTTCAAATGCCCCAGACAATTTGGCCCTCTCTGCTTTCCTGCGGACTCCATCCTCAAAAGCACCTGTTTTCGCTTTCGGCAGCCTCCGGAGCAAAAAAGACAAACGTCCAGCTTTTGCTACCACAACAAAGGTGCCAGCGGGGAAAAGTAATGCTGGTTCTCACTGCCTCCTGGAACCCTTTCAAATGCCCCAGACAATTTGGCCCTCTCTGCTTTCCTGCGGACTCCATCCTCAAAAGCACCTGTTTTCGCTTTCGGCAGCCTCCGGAGCAAAAAAGACAAACGTCCAGCTTTTGCTGCCACAGCAAAGGTGCCAGCGGGGAAAAGTAATGTTGGTTCTCACTGCCTCCTGGAACCCTTTCAAATGCCACAGACAATTTGGCCCTCTCTGCTTTCCTGCGGACTCCATCCTCAAAAGCACCTGTTTTCGCTTTCGGCAGCCTCCGGAGCAAAAAAGACAAACGTCCAGCTTTTGCTGCCACAGCAAAGGTGCCAGCGGGGAAAAGTAATGCTGGTTCTCACTGCCTCCTGGAACCCTTTCAAATGCCACAGACAATTTGGCCCTCTCTGCTTTCCTGCGGACTCCATCCTCAAAAGCACCTGTTTTCGCTTTCGGCAGCCTCCGGAGCAAAAAAGACAAACGTCCAGCTTTTGCTGCCACAGCAAAGGTGCCAGCGGGGAAAAGTAATGCTGGTTCTCACTGCCTCCTGGAACCCTTTCAAATGCCACAGACAATTTGGCCCTCTCTGCTTTCCTGCGGACTCCATCCTCAAAAGCACCTGTTTTCGCTTTCGGCAGCGTCCGGAGCAAAAAAGACAAACGTCCAGCTTTTGCTGCCACAGCAAAGGTGCCAGCGGGGAAAAGTAATGCTGGTTCTCACTGCCTCCTGGAACCTCTTCAAATGCCACAGACAATTTGGCCCTCTCTGCTTTCCTGCGGACTCCATCCTCAAAAGCACCTGTTTTCGCTTTCGGCAGCCTCCGGAGCAAAAAAGACAAACGTCCAGCTTTTGCTGCCACAGCAAAGGTGCCAGCGGGGAAAAGTAATGCTGGTTCTCACTGCCTCCTGGAACCCTTTCAAATGCCCCAGACAATTAAGCCCTCTCTGCTTTCCTGCGGACTCTAGCCTCAAAAGCGACTTTTTTCACTTTTGGCGCCCTCCGGTGGTAAAAAGACAAACGTCCAGCTTTTGCTGCCACAACAAAGGTGCCAGCGGGGAAAAGTGATGCTGGTTCTCACTGCCTCCTGGAACTCTTTCAAATGCCCCAGACAATTTGGCTCGCTCTGCTTTCCTGCGGACTCCATCCTCAAAAGCACCTGTTTTCGCTTTCGGCAGCCTCCGGAGCAAAAAAGACAAACGTCCAGCTTTTGCTGCCACAGCAAAGGTGCCAGCGGGGAAAAGTAATGCTGGTTCTCACTGCCTCCTGGAACCCTTTCAAATGCCCCAGACAATTTGGCCCTCTCTGCTTTCCTGCGGACTCCATCCTCAAAAGCACCTGTTTTCGCTTTCGGCAACCTCCGGAGCAAAAAAGACAAACGTCCAGCTTTTGCTGCCACAGCAAAGGTGCCAGCGGGGAAAAGTAATGCTGGTTCTCACTGCCTCCTGGAACCCTTTCAAATGCCCCAGACAATTTGGCCCTCTCTGCTTTCCTGTGGACTCCATCCTCAAAAGCACCTGTTTTCGCTTTCGGCAGCCTCCGGAGCAAAAAAGACAAATGTCCAGCTTTTGCTGCCACAGCAAAGGTGCCAGCGGGGAAAAGTAATGCTGGTTCTCACTGCCTCCTGGAACCCTTTCAAATGCCACAGACAATTTGGCCCTCTCTGCTTTCCTGCGGACTCCATCCTCAAAAGCACCTGTTTTCGCTTTCGGCAGCCTCCGGAGCAAAAAAGACAAACGTCCAGCTTTTGCTGCCACAGCAAAGGTGCCAGCGGGGAAAAGTAATGCTCGTTCTCACTGCCTCCTGGAACCTCTTCAAATGCCACAGACAATTTGGCCCTCTCTGCTTTCCTGCGGACTCCATCCTCAAAAGCACCTGTTTTCGCTTTCGGCAGCCTCCGGAGCAAAAAAGACAAACGTCCAGCTTTTGCTGCCACAGCAAAGGTGCCAGCGGGGAAAAGTAATGCTGGTTCTCACTGCCTCCTGGAACCCTTTCAAATGCCCCAGACAATTAAGCCCTCTCTGCTTTCCTGCGGACTCTATCCTCAAAAGCGCCTTTTTTCACTTTCGGCGCCCTCCGGTGGTAAAAAGACAAACGTCCAGCTTTTGCTGCCACAGCAAAGGTGCCAGCGGGGAAAAGTGATGCTGGTTCTCACTGCCTCCTGGAACTCTTTCAAATGCCCCAGACAATTTGGCTCTCTCTGCTTTCCTGCGGACTCCATCCTCAAAAGCACCTGTTTTCGCTTTCGGCAGCCTCCGGAGCAAAAAAGACAAACGTCCAGCTTTTGCTGCCACAGCAAAGGTGCCAGCGGGGAAAAGTAATGCTGGTTCTCACTGCCACCTGGAACCTCTTCAAATGCCACAGACAATTTGGCCCTCTCTGCTTTCCTGCGGACTCCATCCTCAAAAGCACCTGTTTTCGCTTTCGGCAGCCTCCGGAGCAAAAAAGACAAACGTCCAGCTTTTGCTGCCACAGCAAAGGTGCCAGCGGGGAAAAGTAATGCTGGTTCTCACTGCCTCCTGGAACCCTTTCAAATGCCACAGACAATTTGGCCCTCTCTGCTTTCCTGCGGACTCCATCCTCAAAAGCACCTGTTTTCGCTTTCGGCAGCCTCCGGAGCAAAAAAGACAAACGTCCAGGTTTTGCTGCCACAGCAAAGGTGCCAGCGGGGAAAAGTGATGCTGGTTCTCACTGCCTCCTGGAACTCTTTCAAATGCCACAGACAATTTGGCCCTCTCTGCTTTCCTGCGGACTCCATCCTCAAAAGCACCTATTTTCGCTTTCGGCAGCCTCCGGAGCAAAAAAGACAAACGTCCAGCTTTTGCTGCCACAGCAAAGGTGCCAGCGGGGAAAAGTAATGCTGGTTCTCACTGCCTCCTGGAACCCTTTCAAATGCCACAGACAATTTGGCCCTCTCTGCTTTCCTGCGGACTCCATCCTCAAAAGCACCTGTTTTCGCTTTCGGCAGCCTCCGGAGCAAAAAAGACAAACGTCCAGCTTTTGCTGCCACAGCAAAGGTGCCAGCGGGGAAAAGTAATGCTGGTTCTCACTGCCTCCTGGAACCCTTTCAAATGCCACAGACAATTTGGCCCTCTCTGCTTTCCTGCGGACTCCATCCTCAAAAGCACCTGTTTTCGCTTTCGGCAGCCTCCGGAGCAAAAAAGACAAACGTCCAGCTTTTGCTGCCACAGCAAAGGTGCCAGCGGGGAAAAGTAATGCTGGTTCTCACTGCCTCCTGGAACCCTTTCAAATGCCCCAGACAATTTGGCCCTCTCTGCTTTCCTGCGGACTCCATCCTCAAAAGCACCTGTTTTCGCTTTCGGCAACCTCCGGAGCAAAAAAGACAAACGTCCAGCTTTTGCTGCCACAGCAAAGGTGCCAGCGGGGAAAAGTAATGCTGGTTCTCACTGCCTCCTGGAACCCTTTCAAATGCCCCAGACAATTTGGCCCTCTCTGCTTTCCTGTGGACTCCATCCTCAAAAGCACCTGTTTTCGCTTTCGGCAGCCTCCGGAGCAAAAAAGACAAACGTCCAGCTTTTGCTGCCACAGCAAAGGTGCCAGCGGGGAAAAGTAATGCTCGTTCTCACTGCCTCCTGGAACCTCTTCAAATGCCACAGACAATTTGGCCCTCTCTGCTTTCCTGCGGACTCCATCCTCAAAAGCACCTGTTTTCGCTTTCGGCAGCCTCCGGAGCAAAAAAGACAAACGTCCAGCTTTTGCTGCCACAGCAAAGGTGCCAGCGGGGAAAAGTAATGCTGGTTCTCACTGCCTCCTGGAACCCTTTCAAATGCCCCAGACAATTAAGCCCTCTCTGCTTTCCTGCGGACTCCATCCTCAAAAGCACCTGTTTTCGCTTTCGGCAGCCTCCGGAGCAAAAAAGACAAACGTCCAGCTTTTGCTGCCACAGCAAAGGTGCCAGCGGGGAAAAGTAATGCTGGTTCTCACTGCCACCTGGAACCTCTTCAAATGCCACAGACAATTTGGCCCTCTCTGCTTTCCTGCGGACTCCATCCTCAAAAGCACCTGTTTTCGCTTTCGGCAGCCTCCGGAGCAAAAAAGACAAACGTCCAGCTTTTGCTGCCACAGCAAAGGTGCCAGCGGGGAAAAGTAATGCTGGTTCTCACTGCCTCCTGGAACCCTTTCAAATGCCACAGACAATTTGGCCCTCTCTGCTTTCCTGCGGACTCCATCCTCAAAAGCACCTGTTTTCGCTTTCGGCAGCCTCCGGAGCAAAAAAGACAAACGTCCAGGTTTTGCTGCCACAGCAAAGGTGCCAGCGGGGAAAAGTGATGCTGGTTCTCACTGCCTCCTGGAACTCTTTCAAATGCCACAGACAATTTGGCCCTCTCTGCTTTCCTGCGGACTCCATCCTCAAAAGCACCTATTTTCGCTTTCGGCAGCCTCCGGAGCAAAAAAGACAAACGTCCAGCTTTTGCTGCCACAGCAAAGGTGCCAGCGGGGAAAAGTAATGCTGGTTCTCACTGCCTCCTGGAACCCTTTCAAATGCCACAGACAATTTGGCCCTCTCTGCTTTCCTGCGGACTCCATCCTCAAAAGCACCTGTTTTCGCTTTCGGCAGCCTCCGGAGCAAAAAAGACAAACGTCCAGCTTTTGCTGCCACAGCAAAGGTGCCAGCGGGGAAAAGTGATGCTGGTTCTCACTGCCTCCTGGAACCCTTTCAAATGCCCCAGACAATTTGGCCCTCTCTGCTTTCCTGCGGACTCCATCCTCAAAAGCACCTGTTTTCGCTTTCGGCAACCTCCGGAGCAAAAAAGACAAACGTCCAGCTTTTGCTGCCACAGCAAAGGTGCCAGCGGGGAAAAGTAATGCTGGTTCTCACTGCCTCCTGGAACCCTTTCAAATGCCCCAGACAATTTGGCCCTCTCTGCTTTCCTGTGGACTCCATCCTCAAAAGCACCTGTTTTCGCTTTCGGCAGCCTCCGGAGCAAAAAAGACAAATGTCCAGCTTTTGCTGCCACAGCAAAGGTGCCAGCGGGGAAAAGTAATGCTGGTTCTCACTGCCTCCTGGAACCCTTTCAAATGCCACAGACAATTTGGCCCTCTCTGCTTTCCTGCGGACTCCATCCTCAAAAGCACCTGTTTTCGCTTTCGGCAGCCTCCGGAGCAAAAAAGACAAACGTCCAGCTTTTGCTGCCACAGCAAAGGTGCCAGCGGGGAAAAGTAATGCTCGTTCTCACTGCCTCCTGGAACCTCTTCAAATGCCACAGACAATTTGGCCCTCTCTGCTTTCCTGCGGACTCCATCCTCAAAAGCACCTGTTTTCGCTTTCGGCAGCCTCCGGAGCAAAAAAGACAAACGTCCAGCTTTTGCTGCCACAGCAAAGGTGCCAGCGGGGAAAAGTAATGCTGGTTCTCACTGCCTCCTGGAACCCTTTCAAATGCCCCAGACAATTAAGCCCTCTCTGCTTTCCTGCGGACTCTATCCTCAAAAGCGACTTTTTTCACTTTCGGCGCCCTCCGGTGGTAAAAAGACAAACGTCCAGCTTTTGCTGCCACAGCAAAGGTGCCAGCGGGGAAAAGTGATGCTGGTTCTCACTGCCTCCTGGAACTCTTTCAAATGCCCCTGACAATTTGGCTCTCTCTGCTTTCCTGCGGACTCCATCCTCAAAAGCACCTGTTTTCGCTTTCGGCAGCCTCCGGAGCAAAAAAGACAAACGTCCAGCTTTTGCTGCCACAGCAAAGGTGCCAGCGGGGAAAAGTAATGCTGGTTCTCACTGCCACCTGGAACCTCTTCAAATGCCACAGACAATTTGGCCCTCTCTGCTTTCCTGCGGACTCCATCCTCAAAAGCACCTGTTTTCGCTTTCGGCAGCCTCCGGAGCAAAAAAGACAAACGTCCAGCTTTTGCTGCCACAGCAAAGGTGCCAGCGGGGAAAAGTAATGCTGGTTCTCACTGCCTCCTGGAACCCTTTCAAATGCCACAGACAATTTGGCCCTCTCTGCTTTCCTGCGGACTCCATCCTCAAAAGCACCTGTTTTCGCTTTCGGCAGCCTCCGGAGCAAAAAAGACAAACGTCCAGCTTTTGCTGCCACAGCAAAGGTGCCAGCGGGGAAAAGTAATGCTGGTTCTCACTGCCTCCTGGAACCCTTTCAAATGCCACAGACAATTTGGCCCTCTCTGCTTTCCTGCGGACTCCATCCTCAAAAGCACCTGTTTTCGCTTTCGGCAGCGTCCGGAGCAAAAAAGACAAACGTCCAGCTTTTGCTGCCACAGCAAAGGTGCCAGCGGGGAAAAGTAATGCTGGTTCTCACTGCCTCCTGGAACCCTTTCAAATGCCCCAGACAATTTGGCCCTCTCTGCTTTCCTGTGGACTCCATCCTCAAAAGCACCTGTTTTCGCTTTCGGCAGCCTCCGGAGCAAAAAAGACAAATGTCCAGCTTTTGCTGCCACAGCAAAGGTGCCAGCGGGGAAAAGTAATGCTGGTTCTCACTGCCTCCTGGAACCCTTTCAAATGCCACAGACAATTTGGCCCTCTCTGCTTTCCTGCGGACTCCATCCTCAAAAGCACCTGTTTTCGCTTTCGGCAGCCTCCGGAGCAAAAAAGACAAACGTCCAGCTTTTGCTGCCACAGCAAAGGTGCCAGCGGGGAAAAGTAATGCTCGTTCTCACTGCCTCCTGGAACCTCTTCAAATGCCACAGACAATTTGGCCCTCTCTGCTTTCCTGCGGACTCCATCCTCAAAAGCACCTGTTTTCGCTTTCGGCAGCCTCCGGAGCAAAAAAGACAAACGTCCAGCTTTTGCTGCCACAGCAAAGGTGCCAGCGGGGAAAAGTAATGCTGGTTCTCACTGCCTCCTGGAACCCTTTCAAATGCCCCAGACAATTAAGCCCTCTCTGCTTTCCTGCGGACTCTATCCTCAAAAGCGCCTTTTTTCACTTTCGGCGCCCTCCGGTGGTAAAAAGACAAACGTCCAGCTTTTGCTGCCACAGCAAAGGTGCCAGCGGGGAAAAGTGATGCTGGTTCTCACTGCCTCCTGGAACTCTTTCAAATGCCCCAGACAATTTGGCTCTCTCTGCTTTCCTGCGGACTCCATCCTCAAAAGCACCTGTTTTCGCTTTCGGCAGCCTCCGGAGCAAAAAAGACAAACGTCCAGCTTTTGCTGCCACAGCAAAGGTGCCAGCGGGGAAAAGTAATGCTGGTTCTCACTGCCACCTGGAACCTCTTCAAATGCCACAGACAATTTGGCCCTCTCTGCTTTCCTGCGGACTCCATCCTCAAAAGCACCTGTTTTCGCTTTCGGCAGCCTCCGGAGCAAAAAAGACAAACGTCCAGCTTTTGCTGCCACAGCAAAGGTGCCAGCGGGGAAAAGTAATGCTGGTTCTCACTGCCTCCTGGAACCCTTTCAAATGCCACAGACAATTTGGCCCTCTCTGCTTTCCTGCGGACTCCATCCTCAAAAGCACCTGTTTTCGCTTTCGGCAGCCTCCGGAGCAAAAAAGACAAACGTCCAGGTTTTGCTGCCACAGCAAAGGTGCCAGCGGGGAAAAGTGATGCTGGTTCTCACTGCCTCCTGGAACTCTTTCAAATGCCACAGACAATTTGGCCCTCTCTGCTTTCCTGCGGACTCCATCCTCAAAAGCACCTATTTTCGCTTTCGGCAGCCTCCGGAGCAAAAAAGACAAACGTCCAGCTTTTGCTGCCACAGCAAAGGTGCCAGCGGGGAAAAGTAATGCTGGTTCTCACTGCCTCCTGGAACCCTTTCAAATGCCACAGACAATTTGGCCCTCTCTGCTTTCCTGCGGACTCCATCCTCAAAAGCACCTGTTTTCGCTTTCGGCAGCCTCCGGAGCAAAAAAGACAAACGTCCAGCTTTTGCTGCCACAGCAAAGGTGCCAGCGGGGAAAAGTAATGCTGGTTCTCACTGCCTCCTGGAACCCTTTCAAATGCCACAGACAATTTGGCCCTCTCTGCTTTCCTGCGGACTCCATCCTCAAAAGCACCTGTTTTCGCTTTCGGCAGCCTCCGGAGCAAAAAAGACAAACGTCCAGCTTTTGCTGCCACAGCAAAGGTGCCAGCGGGGAAAAGTAATGCTGGTTCTCACTGCCTCCTGGAACCCTTTCAAATGCCCCAGACAATTTGGCCCTCTCTGCTTTCCTGCGGACTCCATCCTCAAAAGCACCTGTTTTCGCTTTCGGCAACCTCCGGAGCAAAAAAGACAAACGTCCAGCTTTTGCTGCCACAGCAAAGGTGCCAGCGGGGAAAAGTAATGCTGGTTCTCACTGCCTCCTGGAACCCTTTCAAATGCCCCAGACAATTTGGCCCTCTCTGCTTTCCTGTGGACTCCATCCTCAAAAGCACCTGTTTTCGCTTTCGGCAGCCTCCGGAGCAAAAAAGACAAACGTCCAGCTTTTGCTGCCACAGCAAAGGTGCCAGCGGGGAAAAGTAATGCTCGTTCTCACTGCCTCCTGGAACCTCTTCAAATGCCACAGACAATTTGGCCCTCTCTGCTTTCCTGCGGACTCCATCCTCAAAAGCACCTGTTTTCGCTTTCGGCAGCCTCCGGAGCAAAAAAGACAAACGTCCAGCTTTTGCTGCCACAGCAAAGGTGCCAGCGGGGAAAAGTAATGCTGGTTCTCACTGCCTCCTGGAACCCTTTCAAATGCCACAGACAATTTGGCCCTCTCTGCTTTCCTGCGGACTCCATCCTCAAAAGCACCTGTTTTCGCTTTCGGCAGCCTCCGGAGCAAAAAAGACAAACGTCCAGCTTTTGCTGCCACAGCAAAGGTGCCAGCGGGGAAAAGTAATGCTGGTTCTCACTGCCTCCTGGAACCCTTTCAAATGCCCCAGACAATTAAGCTCTCTCTGCTTTCCTGCGGACTCTATCCTCAAAAGCGCCTTTTTTCACTTTCGGCGCCCTCCGGTGGTAAAAAGACAAACGTCCAGGTTTTGCTGCCACAGCAAAGGTGCCAGCGGGGAAAAGTGATGCTGGTTCTCACTGCCTCCTGGAACTCTTTCAAATGCCACAGACAATTTGGCCCTCTCTGCTTTCCTGCGGACTCCATCCTCAAAAGCACCTATTTTCGCTTTCGGCAGCCTCCGGAGCAAAAAAGACAAACGTCCAGCTTTTGCTGCCACAGCAAAGGTGCCAGCGGGGAAAAGTAATGCTGGTTCTCACTGCCTCCTGGAACCCTTTCAAATGCCACAGACAATTTGGCCCTCTCTGCTTTCCTGCGGACTCCATCCTCAAAAGCACCTGTTTTCGCTTTCGGCAGCCTCCGGAGCAAAAAAGACAAACGTCCAGCTTTTGCTGCCACAGCAAAGGTGCCAGCGGGGAAAAGTAATGCTGGTTCTCACTGCCTCCTGGAACCCTTTCAAATGCCACAGACAATTTGGCCCTCTCTGCTTTCCTGCGGACTCCATCCTCAAAAGCACCTGTTTTCGCTTTCGGCAGCGTCCGGAGCAAAAAAGACAAACGTCCAGCTTTTGCTGCCACAGCAAAGGTGCCAGCGGGGAAAAGTAATGCTGGTTCTCACTGCCTCCTGGAACCCTTTCAAATGCCCCAGACAATTTGGCCCTCTCTGCTTTCCTGCGGACTCCATCCTCAAAAGCACCTGTTTTCGCTTTCGGCAGCGTCCGGAGCAAAAAAGACAAACGTCCAGCTTTTGCTGCCACAGCAAAGGTGCCAGCGGGGAAAAGTAATGCTGGTTCTCACTGCCTCCTGGAACCTCTTCAAATGCCACAGACAATTTGGCCCTCTCTGCTTTCCTGCGGACTCCATCCTCAAAAGCACCTGTTTTCGCTTTCGGCAGCCTCCGGAGCAAAAAAGACAAACGTCCAGCTTTTGCTGCCACAGCAAAGGTGCCAGCGGGGAAAAGTAATGCTGGTTCTCACTGCCTCCTGGAACCCTTTCAAATGCCACAGACAATTTGGCCCTCTCTGCTTTCCTGCGGACTCCATCCTCAAAAGCACCTGTTTTCGCTTTCGGCAGCGTCCGGAGCAAAAAAGACAAACGTCCAGCTTTTGCTGCCACAGCAAAGGTGCCAGCGGGGAAAAGTAATGCTGGTTCTCACTGCCTCCTGGAACCCTTTCAAATGCCCCAGACAATTTGGCCCTCTCTGCTTTCCTGCGGACTCCATCCTCAAAAGCACCTGTTTTCGCTTTCGGCAGCGTCCGGAGCAAAAAAGACAAACGTCCAGCTTTTGCTGCCACAGCAAAGGTGCCAGCGGGGAAAAGTAATGCTGGTTCTCACTGCCTCCTGGAACCCTTTCAAATGCTCCAGACAATTTGGCCCTCTCTGCTTTCCTGCGGACTCCATCCTCAAAAGCACCTGTTTTCGCTTTCGGCAGCGTCCGGAGCAAAAAAGACAAACGTCCAGCTTTTGCTGCCACAGCAAAGGTGCCAGCGGGGAAAAGTAATGCTGGTTCTCACTGCCACCTGGAACCTCTTCAAATGCCACAGACAATTTGGCCCTCTCTGCTTTCCTGCGGACTCCATCCTCAAAAGCACCTGTTTTCGCTTTCGGCAGCCTCCGGAGCAAAAAAGACAAACGTCCAGCTTTTGCTGCCACAGCAAAGGTGCCAGCGGGGAAAAGTAATGCTGGTTCTCACTGCCTCCTGGAACCCTTTCAAATGCCCCAGACAATTAAGCCCTCTCTGCTTTCCTGCGGACTCTATCCTCAAAAGCGACTTTTTTTACTTTCGGCGCCCTCCGGTGGTAAAAAGACAAACGTCCAGCTTTTGCTGCCACAGCAAAGGTGCCAGCGGGGAAAAGTGATGCTGGTTCTCACTGCCTCCTGGAACTCTTTCAAATGCCCCAGACAATTTGGCTCTCTCTGCTTTCCTGCGGACTCCATCCTCAAAAGCACCTGTTTTCGCTTTCGGCAGCCTCCGGAGCAAAAAAGACAAACGTCCAGCTTTTGCTGCCACAGCAAAGGTGCCAGCGGGGAAAAGTAATGCTGGTTCTCACTGCCTCCTGGAACCTCTTCAAATGCCACAGACATTTTGGCCCTCTCTGCTTTCCTGCGGACTCCATCCTCAAAAGCACCTGTTTTCGCTTTCGGCAGCCTCCGGAGCAAAAAAGACAAACGTCCAGCTTTTGCTGCCACAGCAAAGGTGCCAGCGGGGAAAAGTAATGCTGGTTCTCACTGCCTCCTGGAACCCTTTCAAATGCCACAGACAATTTGGCCCTCTCTGCTTTCCTGCGGACTCCATCCTCAAAAGCACCTGTTTTCGCTTTCGGCAGCCTCCGGAGCAAAAAAGACAAACGTCCAGCTTTTGCTGCCACAGCAAAGGTGCCAGCGGGGAAAAGTAATGCTGGTTCTCACTGCCTCCTGGAACCCTTTCAAATGCCACAGACAATTTGGCCCTCTCTGCTTTCCTGCGGACTCCATCCTCAAAAGCACCTGTTTTCGCTTTCGGCAGCCTCCGGAGCAAAAAAGACAAACGTCCAGCTTTTGCTGCCACAGCAAAGGTGCCAGCGGGGAAAAGTAATGCTGGTTCTCACTGCCTCCTGGAACCCTTTCAAATGCCACAGACAATTTGGCCCTCTCTGCTTTCCTGCGGACTCCATCCTCAAAAGCACCTGTTTTCGCTTTCGGCAGCCTCCGGAGCAAAAAAGACAAACGTCCAGCTTTTGCTGCCACAGCAAAGGTGCCAGCGGGGAAAAGTAATGCTGGTTCTCACTGCCTCCTGGAACCCTTTCAAATGCCACAGACAATTTGGCCCTCTCTGCTTTCCTGCGGACTCCATCCTCAAAAGCACCTGTTTTCGCTTTCGGCAGCCTCCGGAGCAAAAAAGACAAACGTCCAGCTTTTGCTGCCACAACAAAGGTGCCAGCGGGGAAAAGTAATGCTGGTTCTCACTGCCTCCTGGAACCCTTTCAAATGCCCCAGACAATTTGGCCCTCTCTGCTTTCCTGCGGACTCCATCCTCAAAAGCACCTGTTTTCGCTTTCGGCAGCCTCCGGAGCAAAAAAGACAAACGTCCAGCTTTTGCTGCCACAGCAAAGGTGCCAGCGGGGAAAAGTAATGCTGGTTCTCACTGCCTCCTGGAACCCTTTCAAATGCCACAGACAATTTGGCCCTCTCTGCTTTCCTGCGGACTCCATCCTCAAAAGCACCTGTTTTCGCTTTCGGCAGCCTCCGGAGCAAAAAAGACAAACGTCCAGCTTTTGCTGCCACAGCAAAGGTGCCAGCGGGGAAAAGTAATGCTGGTTCTCACTGCCTCCTGGAACCCTTTCAAATGCCACAGACAATTTGGCCCTCTCTGCTTTCCTGCGGACTCCATCCTCAAAAGCACCTGTTTTCGCTTTCGGCAGCCTCCGGAGCAAAAAAGACAAACGTCCAGCTTTTGCTGCCACAGCAAAGGTGCCAGCGGGGAAAAGTAATGCTGGTTCTCACTGCCTCCTGGAACCCTTTCAAATGCCCCAGACAATTAAGCTCTCTCTGCTTTCCTGCGGACTCTATCCTCAAAAGCGCCTTTTTTCACTTTCGGCGCCCTCCGGTGGTAAAAAGACAAACGTCCAGGTTTTGCTGCCACAGCAAAGGTGCCAGCGGGGAAAAGTGATGCTGGTTCTCACTGCCTCCTGGAACTCTTTCAAATGCCACAGACAATTTGGCCCTCTCTGCTTTCCTGCGGACTCCATCCTCAAAAGCACCTATTTTCGCTTTCGGCAGCCTCCGGAGCAAAAAAGACAAACGTCCAGCTTTTGCTGCCACAGCAAAGGTGCCAGCGGGGAAAAGTAATGCTGGTTCTCACTGCCTCCTGGAACCCTTTCAAATGCCACAGACAATTTGGCCCTCTCTGCTTTCCTGCGGACTCCATCCTCAAAAGCACCTGTTTTCGCTTTCGGCAGCCTCCGGAGCAAAAAAGACAAACGTCCAGCTTTTGCTGCCACAGCAAAGGTGCCAGCGGGGAAAAGTAATGCTGGTTCTCACTGCCTCCTGGAACTCCTTCAAATGCCACAGACAATTTGGCCCTCTCTGCTTTCCTGCGGACTCCATCCTCAAAAGCACCTGTTTTCGCTTTCGGCAGCCTCCGGAGCAAAAAAGACAAACGTCCAGCTTTTGCTGCCACAGCAAAGGTGCCAGCGGGGAAAAGTAATGCTGGTTCTCACTGCCTCCTGGAACCCTTTCAAATGCCACAGACAATTTGGCCCTCTCTGCTTTCCTGCGGACTCCATCCTCAAAAGCACCTGTTTTCGCTTTCGGCAGCCTCCGGAGCAAAAAAGACAAACGTCCAGCTTTTGCTGCCACAGCAAAGGTGCCAGCGGGGAAAAGTAATGCTGGTTCTCACTGCCTCCTGGAACCCTTTCAAATGCCACAGACAATTTGGCCCTCTCTGCTTTCCTGCGGACTCCATCCTCAAAAGAACCTATTTTCGCTTTCGGCAGCGTCCGGAGCAAAAAAAGACAAACGTCCAGCTTTTGCTGCCACAGCAAAGGTGCCAGCGGGGAAAAGTAATGCTGGTTCTCACTGCCTCCTGGAACCTCTTCAAATGCCCCAGACAATTTGGCCCTCTCTGCTTTCCTGCGGACTCCATCCTCAAAAGCACCTGTTTTCGCTTTTGGCAACCTCCGGAGCAAAAAAGACAAACGTCCAGCTTTTGCTGCCACAGCAAAGGTGCCAGCGGGGAAAAGTAATGCTGGTTCTCACTGCCTCCTGGAACCCTTTCAAATGCCACAGACAATTTGGCCCTCTCTGCTTTCCTGCGGACTCCATCCTCAAAAGCACCTGTTTTCGCTTTCGGCAGCCTCCGGAGCAAAAAAGACAAACGTCCAGCTTTTGCTGCCACAGCAAAGGTGCCAGCGGGGAAAAGTAATGCTCGTTCTCACTGCCTCCTGGAACCCTTTCAAATGCCACAGACAATTTGGCCCTCTCTGCTTTCCTGCGGACTCCATCCTCAAAAGCACCTGTTTTCGCTTTCGGCAGCCTCCGGAGCAAAAAAGACAAACGTCCAGCTTTTGCTGCCACAGCAAAGGTGCCAGCGGGGAAAAGTAATGCTGGTTCTCACTGCCTCCTGGAACCCTTTCAAATGCCCCAGACAATTTGGCCCTCTCTGCTTTCCTGCGGACTCCATCCTCAAAAGCACCTGTTTTCGCTTTCGGCAGCCTCCGGAGCAAAAAAGACAAACGTCCAGCTTTTGCTACCACAACAAAGGTGCCAGCGGGGAAAAGTAATGCTGGTTCTCACTGCCTCCTGGAACCCTTTCAAATGCCCCAGACAATTTGGCCCTCTCTGCTTTCCTGCGGACTCCATCCTCAAAAGCACCTGTTTTCGCTTTCGGCAGCCTCCGGAGCAAAAAAGACAAACGTCCAGCTTTTGCTGCCACAGCAAAGGTGCCAGCGGGGAAAAGTAATGTTGGTTCTCACTGCCTCCTGGAACCCTTTCAAATGCCACAGACAATTTGGCCCTCTCTGCTTTCCTGCGGACTCCATCCTCAAAAGCACCTGTTTTCGCTTTCGGCAGCCTCCGGAGCAAAAAAGACAAACGTCCAGCTTTTGCTGCCACAGCAAAGGTGCCAGCGGGGAAAAGTAATGCTGGTTCTCACTGCCTCCTGGAACCCTTTCAAATGCCACAGACAATTTGGCCCTCTCTGCTTTCCTGCGGACTCCATCCTCAAAAGCACCTGTTTTCGCTTTCGGCAGCCTCCGGAGCAAAAAAGACAAACGTCCAGCTTTTGCTGCCACAGCAAAGGTGCCAGCGGGGAAAAGTAATGCTGGTTCTCACTGCCTCCTGGAACCCTTTCAAATGCCACAGACAATTTGGCCCTCTCTGCTTTCCTGCGGACTCCATCCTCAAAAGCACCTGTTTTCGCTTTCGGCAGCGTCCGGAGCAAAAAAGACAAACGTCCAGCTTTTGCTGCCACAGCAAAGGTGCCAGCGGGGAAAAGTAATGCTGGTTCTCACTGCCTCCTGGAACCTCTTCAAATGCCACAGACAATTTGGCCCTCTCTGCTTTCCTGCGGACTCCATCCTCAAAAGCACCTGTTTTCGCTTTCGGCAGCCTCCGGAGCAAAAAAGACAAACGTCCAGCTTTTGCTGCCACAGCAAAGGTGCCAGCGGGGAAAAGTAATGCTGGTTCTCACTGCCTCCTGGAACCCTTTCAAATGCCCCAGACAATTAAGCCCTCTCTGCTTTCCTGCGGACTCTAGCCTCAAAAGCGACTTTTTTCACTTTTGGCGCCCTCCGGTGGTAAAAAGACAAACGTCCAGCTTTTGCTGCCACAACAAAGGTGCCAGCGGGGAAAAGTGATGCTGGTTCTCACTGCCTCCTGGAACTCTTTCAAATGCCCCAGACAATTTGGCTCGCTCTGCTTTCCTGCGGACTCCATCCTCAAAAGCACCTGTTTTCGCTTTCGGCAGCCTCCGGAGCAAAAAAGACAAACGTCCAGCTTTTGCTGCCACAGCAAAGGTGCCAGCGGGGAAAAGTAATGCTGGTTCTCACTGCCTCCTGGAACCCTTTCAAATGCCACAGACAATTTGGCCCTCTCTGCTTTCCTGCGGACTCCATCCTCAAAAGCACCTGTTTTCGCTTTCGGCAGCCTCCGGAGCAAAAAAGACAAACGTCCAGCTTTTGCTGCCACAGCAAAGGTGCCAGCGGGGAAAAGTAATGCTGGTTCTCACTGCCTCCTGGAACCCTTTCAAATGCCCCAGACAATTAAGCTCTCTCTGCTTTCCTGCGGACTCTATCCTCAAAAGCGCCTTTTTTCACTTTCGGCGCCCTCCGGTGGTAAAAAGACAAACGTCCAGGTTTTGCTGCCACAGCAAAGGTGCCAGCGGGGAAAAGTGATGCTGGTTCTCACTGCCTCCTGGAACTCTTTCAAATGCCACAGACAATTTGGCCCTCTCTGCTTTCCTGCGGACTCCATCCTCAAAAGCACCTATTTTCGCTTTCGGCAGCCTCCGGAGCAAAAAAGACAAACGTCCAGCTTTTGCTGCCACAGCAAAGGTGCCAGCGGGGAAAAGTAATGCTGGTTCTCACTGCCTCCTGGAACCCTTTCAAATGCCACAGACAATTTGGCCCTCTCTGCTTTCCTGCGGACTCCATCCTCAAAAGCACCTGTTTTCGCTTTCGGCAGCCTCCGGAGCAAAAAAGACAAACGTCCAGCTTTTGCTGCCACAGCAAAGGTGCCAGCGGGGAAAAGTAATGCTGGTTCTCACTGCCTCCTGGAACCCTTTCAAATGCCACAGACAATTTGGCCCTCTCTGCTTTCCTGCGGACTCCATCCTCAAAAGCACCTGTTTTCGCTTTCGGCAGCGTCCGGAGCAAAAAAGACAAACGTCCAGCTTTTGCTGCCACAGCAAAGGTGCCAGCGGGGAAAAGTAATGCTGGTTCTCACTGCCTCCTGGAACCCTTTCAAATGCCCCAGACAATTTGGCCCTCTCTGCTTTCCTGCGGACTCCATCCTCAAAAGCACCTGTTTTCGCTTTCGGCAGCGTCCGGAGCAAAAAAGACAAACGTCCAGCTTTTGCTGCCACAGCAAAGGTGCCAGCGGGGAAAAGTAATGCTGGTTCTCACTGCCTCCTGGAACCTCTTCAAATGCCACAGACAATTTGGCCCTCTCTGCTTTCCTGCGGACTCCATCCTCAAAAGCACCTGTTTTCGCTTTCGGCAGCCTCCGGAGCAAAAAAGACAAACGTCCAGCTTTTGCTGCCACAGCAAAGGTGCCAGCGGGGAAAAGTAATGCTGGTTCTCACTGCCTCCTGGAACCCTTTCAAATGCCACAGACAATTTGGCCCTCTCTGCTTTCCTGCGGACTCCATCCTCAAAAGCACCTGTTTTCGCTTTCGGCAGCGTCCGGAGCAAAAAAGACAAACGTCCAGCTTTTGCTGCCACAGCAAAGGTGCCAGCGGGGAAAAGTAATGCTGGTTCTCACTGCCTCCTGGAACCCTTTCAAATGCCACAGACAATTTGGCCCTCTCTGCTTTCCTGCGGACTCCATCCTCAAAAGCACCTGTTTTCGCTTTCGGCAGCGTCCGGAGCAAAAAAGACAAACGTCCAGCTTTTGCTGCCACAGCAAAGGTGCCAGCGGGGAAAAGTAATGCTGGTTCTCACTGCCTCCTGGAACCCTTTCAAATGCTCCAGACAATTTGGCCCTCTCTGCTTTCCTGCGGACTCCATCCTCAAAAGCACCTGTTTTCGCTTTCGGCAGCGTCCGGAGCAAAAAAGACAAACGTCCAGCTTTTGCTGCCACAGCAAAGGTGCCAGCGGGGAAAAGTAATGCTGGTTCTCACTGCCACCTGGAACCTCTTCAAATGCCACAGACAATTTGGCCCTCTCTGCTTTCCTGCGGACTCCATCCTCAAAAGCACCTGTTTTCGCTTTCGGCAGCCTCCGGAGCAAAAAAGACAAACGTCCAGCTTTTGCTGCCACAGCAAAGGTGCCAGCGGGGAAAAGTAATGCTGGTTCTCACTGCCTCCTGGAACCCTTTCAAATGCCCCAGACAATTAAGCCCTCTCTGCTTTCCTGCGGACTCTATCCTCAAAAGCGACTTTTTTTACTTTCGGCGCCCTCCGGTGGTAAAAAGACAAACGTCCAGCTTTTGCTGCCACAGCAAAGGTGCCAGCGGGGAAAAGTGATGCTGGTTCTCACTGCCTCCTGGAACTCTTTCAAATGCCCCAGACAATTTGGCTCTCTCTGCTTTCCTGCGGACTCCATCCTCAAAAGCACCTGTTTTCGCTTTCGGCAGCCTCCGGAGCAAAAAAGACAAACGTCCAGCTTTTGCTGCCACAGCAAAGGTGCCAGCGGGGAAAAGTAATGCTGGTTCTCACTGCCTCCTGGAACCTCTTCAAATGCCACAGACATTTTGGCCCTCTCTGCTTTCCTGCGGACTCCATCCTCAAAAGCACCTGTTTTCGCTTTCGGCAGCCTCCGGAGCAAAAAAGACAAACGTCCAGCTTTTGCTGCCACAGCAAAGGTGCCAGCGGGGAAAAGTAATGCTGGTTCTCACTGCCTCCTGGAACCCTTTCAAATGCCACAGACAATTTGGCCCTCTCTGCTTTCCTGCGGACTCCATCCTCAAAAGCACCTGTTTTCGCTTTCGGCAGCCTCCGGAGCAAAAAAGACAAACGTCCAGCTTTTGCTGCCACAGCAAAGGTGCCAGCGGGGAAAAGTAATGCTGGTTCTCACTGCCTCCTGGAACCCTTTCAAATGCCACAGACAATTTGGCCCTCTCTGCTTTCCTGCGGACTCCATCCTCAAAAGCACCTGTTTTCGCTTTCGGCAGCCTCCGGAGCAAAAAAGACAAACGTCCAGCTTTTGCTGCCACAACAAAGGTGCCAGCGGGGAAAAGTAATGCTGGTTCTCACTGCCTCCTGGAACCCTTTCAAATGCCACAGACAATTTGGCCCTCTCTGCTTTCCTGCGGACTCCATCCTCAAAAGCACCTGTTTTCGCTTTCGGCAGCCTCCGGAGCAAAAAAGACAAACGTCCAGCTTTTGCTGCCACAGCAAAGGTGCCAGCGGGGAAAAGTAATGCTGGTTCTCACTGCCTCCTGGAACCCTTTCAAATGCCACAGACAATTTGGCCCTCTCTGCTTTCCTGCGGACTCCATCCTCAAAAGCACCTGTTTTCGCTTTCGGCAGCCTCCGGAGCAAAAAAGACAAACGTCCAGCTTTTGCTGCCACAGCAAAGGTGCCAGCGGGGAAAAGTAATGCTGGTTCTCACTGCCTCCTGGAACCCTTTCAAATGCCACAGACAATTTGGCCCTCTCTGCTTTCCTGCGGACTCCATCCTCAAAAGCACCTGTTTTCGCTTTCGGCAGCCTCCGGAGCAAAAAAGACAAACGTCCAGCTTTTGCTGCCACAGCAAAGGTGCCAGCGGGGAAAAGTAATGCTGGTTCTCACTGCCTCCTGGAACCCTTTCAAATGCCCCAGACAATTAAGCTCTCTCTGCTTTCCTGCGGACTCTATCCTCAAAAGCGCCTTTTTTCACT
Source organism: Vanellus vanellus (assembly GCF_965231255.1). Lineage (NCBI taxonomy): Eukaryota > Metazoa > Chordata > Aves > Charadriiformes > Charadriidae > Vanellus > Vanellus vanellus. Next base: position 21,333 of record NW_028127816.1, read on the forward strand.
TTCGGCGCCCTCCGGTGGTAAAAAGACAAACGTCCAGGTTTTGCTGCCACAGCAAAGGTGCCAGCGGGGAAAAGTGATGCTGGTTCTCACTGCCTCCTGGAACTCTTTCAAATGCCACAGACAATTTGGCCCTCTCTGCTTTCCTGCGGACTCTATCCTCAAAAGCACCTGTTTTCGCTTTCGGCAGCCTCCGGAGCAAAAAAGACAAACGTCCAGCTTTTGCTGCCACAGCAAAGGTGCCAGCGGGGAAAAGTAATGCTGGTTCTCACTGCCTCCTGGAACCCTTTCAAATGCCACAGACAATTTGGCCCTCTCTGCTTTCCTGCGGACTCCATCCTCAAAAGCACCTGTTTTCGCTTTCGGCAGCCTCCGGAGCAAAAAAGACAAACGTCCAGCTTTTGCTGCCACAGCAAAGGTGCCAGCGGGGAAAAGTAATGCTGGTTCTCACTGCCTCCTGGAACCCTTTCAAATGCCACAGACAATTTGGCCCTCTCTGCTTTCCTGCGGACTCCATCCTCAAAAGAACCTATTTTCGCTTTCGGCAGCGTCCGGAGCAAAAAAAGACAAACGTCCAGCTTTTGCTGCCACAGCAAAGGTGCCAGCGGGGAAAAGTAATGCTGGTTCTCACTGCCTCCTGGAACCTCTTCAAATGCCCCAGACAATTTGGCCCTCTCTGCTTTCCTGCGGACTCCATCCTCAAAAGCACCTGTTTTCGCTTTTGGCAACCTCCGGAGCAAAAAAGACAAACGTCCAGCTTTTGCTGCCACAGCAAAGGTGCCAGCGGGGAAAAGTAATGCTGGTTCTCACTGCCTCCTGGAACCCTTTCAAATGCCACAGACAATTTGGCCCTCTCTGCTTTCCTGCGGACTCCATCCTCAAAAGCACCTGTTTTCGCTTTCGGCAGCCTCCGGAGCAAAAAAGACAAACGTCCAGCTTTTGCTGCCACAGCAAAGGTGCCAGCGGGGAAAAGTAATGCTCGTTCTCACTGCCTCCTGGAACCCTTTCAAATGCCACAGACAATTTGGCCCTCTCTGCTTTCCTGCGGACTGCATCCTCAAAAGCACCTGTTTTCGCTTTCGGCAGCCTCCGGAGCAAAAAAGACAAACGTCCAGCTTTTGCTGCCACAGCAAAGGTGCCAGCGGGGAAAAGTAATGCTGGTTCTCACTGCCTCCTGGAACCCTTTCAAATGCCCCAGACAATTTGGCCCTCTCTGCTTTCCTGCGGACTCCATCCTCAAAAGCACCTGTTTTCGCTTTCGGCAGCCTCCGGAGCAAAAAAGACAAACGTCCAGCTTTTGCTACCACAACAAAGGTGCCAGCGGGGAAAAGTAATGCTGGTTCTCACTGCCTCCTGGAACCCTTTCAAATGCCCCAGACAATTTGGCCCTCTCTGCTTTCCTGCGGACTCCATCCTCAAAAGCACCTGTTTTCGCTTTCGGCAGCCTCCGGAGCAAAAAAGACAAACGTCCAGCTTTTGCTGCCACAGCAAAGGTGCCAGCGGGGAAAAGTAATGTTGGTTCTCACTGCCTCCTGGAACCCTTTCAAATGCCACAGACAATTTGGCCCTCTCTGCTTTCCTGCGGACTCCATCCTCAAAAGCACCTGTTTTCGCTTTCGGCAGCGTCCGGAGCAAAAAAGACAAACGTCCAGCTTTTGCTGCCACAGCAAAGGTGCCAGCGGGGAAAAGTAATGCTGGTTCTCACTGCCTCCTGGAACCCTTTCAAATGCCACAGACAATTTGGCCCTCTCTGCTTTCCTGCGGACTCCATCCTCAAAAGCACCTGTTTTCGCTTTCGGCAGCCTCCGGAGCAAAAAAGACAAACGTCCAGCTTTTGCTGCCACAGCAAAGGTGCCAGCGGGGAAAAGTAATGCTGGTTCTCACTGCCTCCTGGAACCCTTTCAAATGCCACAGACAATTTGGCCCTCTCTGCTTTCCTGCGGACTCCATCCTCAAAAGCACCTGTTTTCGCTTTCGGCAGCCTCCGGAGCAAAAAAGACAAACGTCCAGCTTTTGCTGCCACAGCAAAGGTGCCAGCGGGGAAAAGTAATGCTGGTTCTCACTGCCTCCTGGAACCCTTTCAAATGCCCCAGACAATTTGGCCCTCTCTGCTTTCCTGCGGACTCCATCCTCAAAAGCACCTGTTTTCGCTTTCGGCAGCCTCCGGAGCAAAAAAGACAAACGTCCAGCTTTTGCTACCACAACAAAGGTGCCAGCGGGGAAAAGTAATGCTGGTTCTCACTGCCTCCTGGAACCCTTTCAAATGCCCCAGACAATTTGGCCCTCTCTGCTTTCCTGCGGACTCCATCCTCAAAAGCACCTGTTTTCGCTTTCGGCAGCCTCCGGAGCAAAAAAGACAAACGTCCAGCTTTTGCTGCCACAGCAAAGGTGCCAGCGGGGAAAAGTAATGTTGGTTCTCACTGCCTCCTGGAACCCTTTCAAATGCCACAGACAATTTGGCCCTCTCTGCTTTCCTGCGGACTCCATCCTCAAAAGCACCTGTTTTCGCTTTCGGCAGCGTCCGGAGCAAAAAAGACAAACGTCCAGCTTTTGCTGCCACAGCAAAGGTGCCAGCGGGGAAAAGTAATGCTGGTTCTCACTGCCTCCTGGAACCCTTTCAAATGCCACAGACAATTTGGCCCTCTCTGCTTTCCTGCGGACTCCATCCTCAAAAGCACCTGTTTTCGCTTTCGGCAGCCTCCGGAGCAAAAAAGACAAACGTCCAGCTTTTGCTGCCACAGCAAAGGTGCCAGCGGGGAAAAGTAATGCTGGTTCTCACTGCCTCCTGGAACCCTTTCAAATGCCACAGACAATTTGGCCCTCTCTGCTTTCCTGCGGACTCCATCCTCAAAAGCACCTGTTTTCGCTTTCGGCAGCCTCCGGAGCAAAAAAGACAAACGTCCAGCTTTTGCTGCCACAGCAAAGGTGCCAGCGGGGAAAAGTAATGCTGGTTCTCACTGCCTCCTGGAACCTCTTCAAATGCCACAGACAATTTGGCCCTCTCTGCTTTCCTGCGGACTCCATCCTCAAAAGCACCTGTTTTCGCTTTCGGCAGCCTCCGGAGCAAAAAAGACAAACGTCCAGCTTTTGCTGCCACAGCAAAGGTGCCAGCGGGGAAAAGTAATGCTGGTTCTCACTGCCTCCTGGAACCCTTTCAAATGCCCCAGACAATTAAGCCCTCTCTGCTTTCCTGCGGACTCTAGCCTCAAAAGCGACTTTTTTCACTTTTGGCGCCCTCCGGTGGTAAAAAGACAAACGTCCAGCTTTTGCTGCCACAACAAAGGTGCCAGCGGGGAAAAGTGATGCTGGTTCTCACTGCCTCCTGGAACCCTTTCAAATGCCACAGACAATTTGGCCCTCTCTGCTTTCCTGCGGACTGCATCCTCAAAAGCACCTGTTTTCGCTTTCGGCAGCCTCCGGAGCAAAAAAGACAAACGTCCAGCTTTTGCTGCCACAGCAAAGGTGCCAGCGGGGAAAAGTAATGCTGGTTCTCACTGCCTCCTGGAACCCTTTCAAATGCCCCAGACAATTAAGCCCTCTCTGCTTTCCTGCGGACTCTATCCTCAAAAGCGCCTTTTTTCACTTTCGGCGCCCTCCGGTGGTAAAAAGACAAACGTCCAGGTTTTGCTGCCACAGCAAAGGTGCCAGCGGGGAAAAGTGATGCTGGTTCTCACTGCCTCCTGGAACTCTTTCAAATGCCACAGACAATTTGGCCCTCTCTGCTTTCCTGCGGACTCCATCCTCAAAAGCACCTATTTTCGCTTTCGGCAGCCTCCGGAGCAAAAAAGACAAACGTCCAGCTTTTGCTGCCACAGCAAAGGTGCCAGCGGGGAAAAGTAATGCTGGTTCTCACTGCCTCCTGGAACCCTTTCAAATGCCACAGACAATTTGGCCCTCTCTGCTTTCCTGCGGACTCCATCCTCAAAAGCACCTGTTTTCGCTTTCGGCAGCCTCCGGAGCAAAAAAGACAAACGTCCAGCTTTTGCTGCCACAGCAAAGGTGCCAGCGGGGAAAAGTAATGCTGGTTCTCACTGCCTCCTGGAACCCTTTCAAATGCCCCAGACAATTTGGCCCTCTCTGCTTTCCTGCGGACTCCATCCTCAAAAGCACCTGTTTTCGCTTTCGGCAGCCTCCGGAGCAAAAAAGACAAACGTCCAGCTTTTGCTGCCACAGCAAAGGTGCCAGCGGGGAAAAGTAATGCTGGTTCTCACTGCCTCCTGGAACCCTTTCAAATGCCCCAGACAATTAAGCCCTCTCTGCTTTCCTGCGGACTCTATCCTCAAAAGCGACTTTTTTTACTTTCGGCGCCCTCCGGTGGTAAAAAGACAAACGTCCAGCTTTTGCTGCCACAGCAAAGGTGCCAGCGGGGAAAAGTGATGCTGGTTCTCACTGCCTCCTGGAACTCTTTCAAATGCCCCAGACAATTTGGCTCTCTCTGCTTTCCTGCGGACTCCATCCTCAAAAGCACCTGTTTTCGCTTTCGGCAGCCTCCGGAGCAAAAAAGACAAACGTCCAGCTTTTGCTGCCACAGCAAAGGTGCCAGCGGGGAAAAGTAATGCTGGTTCTCACTGCCTCCTGGAACCCTTTCAAATGCCACAGACAATTTGGCCCTCTCTGCTTTCCTGCGGACTCCATCCTCAAAAGCACCTGTTTTCGCTTTCGGCAGCCTCCGGAGCAAAAAAGACAAACGTCCAGCTTTTGCTGCCACAGCAAAGGTGCCAGCGGGGAAAAGTAATGCTGGTTCTCACTGCCTCCTGGAACCCTTTCAAATGCCCCAGACAATTAAGCTCTCTCTGCTTTCCTGCGGACTCTATCCTCAAAAGCGCCTTTTTTCACTTTCGGCGCCCTCCGGTGGTAAAAAGACAAACGTCCAGGTTTTGCTGCCACAGCAAAGGTGCCAGCGGGGAAAAGTGATGCTGGTTCTCACTGCCTCCTGGAACTCTTTCAAATGCCACAGACAATTTGGCCCTCTCTGCTTTCCTGCGGACTCCATCCTCAAAAGCACCTATTTTCGCTTTCGGCAGCCTCCGGAGCAAAAAAGACAAACGTCCAGCTTTTGCTGCCACAGCAAAGGTGCCAGCGGGGAAAAGTAATGCTGGTTCTCACTGCCTCCTGGAACCCTTTCAAATGCCACAGACAATTTGGCCCTCTCTGCTTTCCTGCGGACTCCATCCTCAAAAGCACCTGTTTTCGCTTTCGGCAGCCTCCGGAGCAAAAAAGACAAACGTCCAGCTTTTGCTGCCACAGCAAAGGTGCCAGCGGGGAAAAGTAATGCTGGTTCTCACTGCCTCCTGGAACTCCTTCAAATGCCACAGACAATTTGGCCCTCTCTGCTTTCCTGCGGACTCCATCCTCAAAAGCACCTGTTTTCGCTTTCGGCAGCCTCCGGAGCAAAAAAGACAAACGTCCAGCTTTTGCTGCCACAGCAAAGGTGCCAGCGGGGAAAAGTAATGCTGGTTCTCACTGCCTCCTGGAACCCTTTCAAATGCCACAGACAATTTGGCCCTCTCTGCTTTCCTGCGGACTCCATCCTCAAAAGCACCTGTTTTCGCTTTCGGCAGCCTCCGGAGCAAAAAAGACAAACGTCCAGCTTTTGCTGCCACAGCAAAGGTGCCAGCGGGGAAAAGTAATGCTGGTTCTCACTGCCTCCTGGAACCCTTTCAAATGCCCCAGACAATTTGGCCCTCTCTGCTTTCCTGCGGACTCCATCCTCAAAAGCACCTGTTTTCGCTTTCGGCAGCCTCCGGAGCAAAAAAGACAAACGTCCAGCTTTTGCTACCACAACAAAGGTGCCAGCGGGGAAAAGTAATGCTGGTTCTCACTGCCTCCTGGAACCCTTTCAAATGCCCCAGACAATTTGGCCCTCTCTGCTTTCCTGCGGACTCCATCCTCAAAAGCACCTGTTTTCGCTTTCGGCAGCCTCCGGAGCAAAAAAGACAAACGTCCAGCTTTTGCTGCCACAGCAAAGGTGCCAGCGGGGAAAAGTAATGTTGGTTCTCACTGCCTCCTGGAACCCTTTCAAATGCCACAGACAATTTGGCCCTCTCTGCTTTCCTGCGGACTCCATCCTCAAAAGCACCTGTTTTCGCTTTCGGCAGCCTCCGGAGCAAAAAAGACAAACGTCCAGCTTTTGCTGCCACAGCAAAGGTGCCAGCGGGGAAAAGTAATGCTGGTTCTCACTGCCTCCTGGAACCCTTTCAAATGCCACAGACAATTTGGCCCTCTCTGCTTTCCTGCGGACTCCATCCTCAAAAGCACCTGTTTTCGCTTTCGGCAGCCTCCGGAGCAAAAAAGACAAACGTCCAGCTTTTGCTGCCACAGCAAAGGTGCCAGCGGGGAAAAGTAATGCTGGTTCTCACTGCCTCCTGGAACCCTTTCAAATGCCACAGACAATTTGGCCCTCTCTGCTTTCCTGCGGACTCCATCCTCAAAAGCACCTGTTTTCGCTTTCGGCAGCGTCCGGAGCAAAAAAGACAAACGTCCAGCTTTTGCTGCCACAGCAAAGGTGCCAGCGGGGAAAAGTAATGCTGGTTCTCACTGCCTCCTGGAACCTCTTCAAATGCCACAGACAATTTGGCCCTCTCTGCTTTCCTGCGGACTCCATCCTCAAAAGCACCTGTTTTCGCTTTCGGCAGCCTCCGGAGCAAAAAAGACAAACGTCCAGCTTTTGCTGCCACAGCAAAGGTGCCAGCGGGGAAAAGTAATGCTGGTTCTCACTGCCTCCTGGAACCCTTTCAAATGCCCCAGACAATTAAGCCCTCTCTGCTTTCCTGCGGACTCTAGCCTCAAAAGCGACTTTTTTCACTTTTGGCGCCCTCCGGTGGTAAAAAGACAAACGTCCAGCTTTTGCTGCCACAACAAAGGTGCCAGCGGGGAAAAGTGATGCTGGTTCTCACTGCCTCCTGGAACTCTTTCAAATGCCCCAGACAATTTGGCTCGCTCTGCTTTCCTGCGGACTCCATCCTCAAAAGCACCTGTTTTCGCTTTCGGCAGCCTCCGGAGCAAAAAAGACAAACGTCCAGCTTTTGCTGCCACAGCAAAGGTGCCAGCGGGGAAAAGTAATGCTGGTTCTCACTGCCTCCTGGAACCCTTTCAAATGCCCCAGACAATTTGGCCCTCTCTGCTTTCCTGCGGACTCCATCCTCAAAAGCACCTGTTTTCGCTTTCGGCAACCTCCGGAGCAAAAAAGACAAACGTCCAGCTTTTGCTGCCACAGCAAAGGTGCCAGCGGGGAAAAGTAATGCTGGTTCTCACTGCCTCCTGGAACCCTTTCAAATGCCCCAGACAATTTGGCCCTCTCTGCTTTCCTGTGGACTCCATCCTCAAAAGCACCTGTTTTCGCTTTCGGCAGCCTCCGGAGCAAAAAAGACAAATGTCCAGCTTTTGCTGCCACAGCAAAGGTGCCAGCGGGGAAAAGTAATGCTGGTTCTCACTGCCTCCTGGAACCCTTTCAAATGCCACAGACAATTTGGCCCTCTCTGCTTTCCTGCGGACTCCATCCTCAAAAGCACCTGTTTTCGCTTTCGGCAGCCTCCGGAGCAAAAAAGACAAACGTCCAGCTTTTGCTGCCACAGCAAAGGTGCCAGCGGGGAAAAGTAATGCTCGTTCTCACTGCCTCCTGGAACCTCTTCAAATGCCACAGACAATTTGGCCCTCTCTGCTTTCCTGCGGACTCCATCCTCAAAAGCACCTGTTTTCGCTTTCGGCAGCCTCCGGAGCAAAAAAGACAAACGTCCAGCTTTTGCTGCCACAGCAAAGGTGCCAGCGGGGAAAAGTAATGCTGGTTCTCACTGCCTCCTGGAACCCTTTCAAATGCCCCAGACAATTAAGCCCTCTCTGCTTTCCTGCGGACTCTATCCTCAAAAGCGCCTTTTTTCACTTTCGGCGCCCTCCGGTGGTAAAAAGACAAACGTCCAGCTTTTGCTGCCACAGCAAAGGTGCCAGCGGGGAAAAGTGATGCTGGTTCTCACTGCCTCCTGGAACTCTTTCAAATGCCCCAGACAATTTGGCTCTCTCTGCTTTCCTGCGGACTCCATCCTCAAAAGCACCTGTTTTCGCTTTCGGCAGCCTCCGGAGCAAAAAAGACAAACGTCCAGCTTTTGCTGCCACAGCAAAGGTGCCAGCGGGGAAAAGTAATGCTGGTTCTCACTGCCACCTGGAACCTCTTCAAATGCCACAGACAATTTGGCCCTCTCTGCTTTCCTGCGGACTCCATCCTCAAAAGCACCTGTTTTCGCTTTCGGCAGCCTCCGGAGCAAAAAAGACAAACGTCCAGCTTTTGCTGCCACAGCAAAGGTGCCAGCGGGGAAAAGTAATGCTGGTTCTCACTGCCTCCTGGAACCCTTTCAAATGCCACAGACAATTTGGCCCTCTCTGCTTTCCTGCGGACTCCATCCTCAAAAGCACCTGTTTTCGCTTTCGGCAGCCTCCGGAGCAAAAAAGACAAACGTCCAGGTTTTGCTGCCACAGCAAAGGTGCCAGCGGGGAAAAGTGATGCTGGTTCTCACTGCCTCCTGGAACTCTTTCAAATGCCACAGACAATTTGGCCCTCTCTGCTTTCCTGCGGACTCCATCCTCAAAAGCACCTATTTTCGCTTTCGGCAGCCTCCGGAGCAAAAAAGACAAACGTCCAGCTTTTGCTGCCACAGCAAAGGTGCCAGCGGGGAAAAGTAATGCTGGTTCTCACTGCCTCCTGGAACCCTTTCAAATGCCACAGACAATTTGGCCCTCTCTGCTTTCCTGCGGACTCCATCCTCAAAAGCACCTGTTTTCGCTTTCGGCAGCCTCCGGAGCAAAAAAGACAAACGTCCAGCTTTTGCTGCCACAGCAAAGGTGCCAGCGGGGAAAAGTAATGCTGGTTCTCACTGCCTCCTGGAACCCTTTCAAATGCCACAGACAATTTGGCCCTCTCTGCTTTCCTGCGGACTCCATCCTCAAAAGCACCTGTTTTCGCTTTCGGCAGCCTCCGGAGCAAAAAAGACAAACGTCCAGCTTTTGCTGCCACAGCAAAGGTGCCAGCGGGGAAAAGTAATGCTGGTTCTCACTGCCTCCTGGAACCCTTTCAAATGCCCCAGACAATTTGGCCCTCTCTGCTTTCCTGCGGACTCCATCCTCAAAAGCACCTGTTTTCGCTTTCGGCAACCTCCGGAGCAAAAAAGACAAACGTCCAGCTTTTGCTGCCACAGCAAAGGTGCCAGCGGGGAAAAGTAATGCTGGTTCTCACTGCCTCCTGGAACCCTTTCAAATGCCCCAGACAATTTGGCCCTCTCTGCTTTCCTGTGGACTCCATCCTCAAAAGCACCTGTTTTCGCTTTCGGCAGCCTCCGGAGCAAAAAAGACAAACGTCCAGCTTTTGCTGCCACAGCAAAGGTGCCAGCGGGGAAAAGTAATGCTCGTTCTCACTGCCTCCTGGAACCTCTTCAAATGCCACAGACAATTTGGCCCTCTCTGCTTTCCTGCGGACTCCATCCTCAAAAGCACCTGTTTTCGCTTTCGGCAGCCTCCGGAGCAAAAAAGACAAACGTCCAGCTTTTGCTGCCACAGCAAAGGTGCCAGCGGGGAAAAGTAATGCTGGTTCTCACTGCCTCCTGGAACCCTTTCAAATGCCCCAGACAATTAAGCCCTCTCTGCTTTCCTGCGGACTCCATCCTCAAAAGCACCTGTTTTCGCTTTCGGCAGCCTCCGGAGCAAAAAAGACAAACGTCCAGCTTTTGCTGCCACAGCAAAGGTGCCAGCGGGGAAAAGTAATGCTGGTTCTCACTGCCACCTGGAACCTCTTCAAATGCCACAGACAATTTGGCCCTCTCTGCTTTCCTGCGGACTCCATCCTCAAAAGCACCTGTTTTCGCTTTCGGCAGCCTCCGGAGCAAAAAAGACAAACGTCCAGCTTTTGCTGCCACAGCAAAGGTGCCAGCGGGGAAAAGTAATGCTGGTTCTCACTGCCTCCTGGAACCCTTTCAAATGCCACAGACAATTTGGCCCTCTCTGCTTTCCTGCGGACTCCATCCTCAAAAGCACCTGTTTTCGCTTTCGGCAGCCTCCGGAGCAAAAAAGACAAACGTCCAGGTTTTGCTGCCACAGCAAAGGTGCCAGCGGGGAAAAGTGATGCTGGTTCTCACTGCCTCCTGGAACTCTTTCAAATGCCACAGACAATTTGGCCCTCTCTGCTTTCCTGCGGACTCCATCCTCAAAAGCACCTATTTTCGCTTTCGGCAGCCTCCGGAGCAAAAAAGACAAACGTCCAGCTTTTGCTGCCACAGCAAAGGTGCCAGCGGGGAAAAGTAATGCTGGTTCTCACTGCCTCCTGGAACCCTTTCAAATGCCACAGACAATTTGGCCCTCTCTGCTTTCCTGCGGACTCCATCCTCAAAAGCACCTGTTTTCGCTTTCGGCAGCCTCCGGAGCAAAAAAGACAAACGTCCAGCTTTTGCTGCCACAGCAAAGGTGCCAGCGGGGAAAAGTGATGCTGGTTCTCACTGCCTCCTGGAACCCTTTCAAATGCCCCAGACAATTTGGCCCTCTCTGCTTTCCTGCGGACTCCATCCTCAAAAGCACCTGTTTTCGCTTTCGGCAACCTCCGGAGCAAAAAAGACAAACGTCCAGCTTTTGCTGCCACAGCAAAGGTGCCAGCGGGGAAAAGTAATGCTGGTTCTCACTGCCTCCTGGAACCCTTTCAAATGCCCCAGACAATTTGGCCCTCTCTGCTTTCCTGTGGACTCCATCCTCAAAAGCACCTGTTTTCGCTTTCGGCAGCCTCCGGAGCAAAAAAGACAAATGTCCAGCTTTTGCTGCCACAGCAAAGGTGCCAGCGGGGAAAAGTAATGCTGGTTCTCACTGCCTCCTGGAACCCTTTCAAATGCCACAGACAATTTGGCCCTCTCTGCTTTCCTGCGGACTCCATCCTCAAAAGCACCTGTTTTCGCTTTCGGCAGCCTCCGGAGCAAAAAAGACAAACGTCCAGCTTTTGCTGCCACAGCAAAGGTGCCAGCGGGGAAAAGTAATGCTCGTTCTCACTGCCTCCTGGAACCTCTTCAAATGCCACAGACAATTTGGCCCTCTCTGCTTTCCTGCGGACTCCATCCTCAAAAGCACCTGTTTTCGCTTTCGGCAGCCTCCGGAGCAAAAAAGACAAACGTCCAGCTTTTGCTGCCACAGCAAAGGTGCCAGCGGGGAAAAGTAATGCTGGTTCTCACTGCCTCCTGGAACCCTTTCAAATGCCCCAGACAATTAAGCCCTCTCTGCTTTCCTGCGGACTCTATCCTCAAAAGCGACTTTTTTCACTTTCGGCGCCCTCCGGTGGTAAAAAGACAAACGTCCAGCTTTTGCTGCCACAGCAAAGGTGCCAGCGGGGAAAAGTGATGCTGGTTCTCACTGCCTCCTGGAACTCTTTCAAATGCCCCTGACAATTTGGCTCTCTCTGCTTTCCTGCGGACTCCATCCTCAAAAGCACCTGTTTTCGCTTTCGGCAGCCTCCGGAGCAAAAAAGACAAACGTCCAGCTTTTGCTGCCACAGCAAAGGTGCCAGCGGGGAAAAGTAATGCTGGTTCTCACTGCCACCTGGAACCTCTTCAAATGCCACAGACAATTTGGCCCTCTCTGCTTTCCTGCGGACTCCATCCTCAAAAGCACCTGTTTTCGCTTTCGGCAGCCTCCGGAGCAAAAAAGACAAACGTCCAGCTTTTGCTGCCACAGCAAAGGTGCCAGCGGGGAAAAGTAATGCTGGTTCTCACTGCCTCCTGGAACCCTTTCAAATGCCACAGACAATTTGGCCCTCTCTGCTTTCCTGCGGACTCCATCCTCAAAAGCACCTGTTTTCGCTTTCGGCAGCCTCCGGAGCAAAAAAGACAAACGTCCAGCTTTTGCTGCCACAGCAAAGGTGCCAGCGGGGAAAAGTAATGCTGGTTCTCACTGCCTCCTGGAACCCTTTCAAATGCCACAGACAATTTGGCCCTCTCTGCTTTCCTGCGGACTCCATCCTCAAAAGCACCTGTTTTCGCTTTCGGCAGCGTCCGGAGCAAAAAAGACAAACGTCCAGCTTTTGCTGCCACAGCAAAGGTGCCAGCGGGGAAAAGTAATGCTGGTTCTCACTGCCTCCTGGAACCCTTTCAAATGCCCCAGACAATTTGGCCCTCTCTGCTTTCCTGTGGACTCCATCCTCAAAAGCACCTGTTTTCGCTTTCGGCAGCCTCCGGAGCAAAAAAGACAAATGTCCAGCTTTTGCTGCCACAGCAAAGGTGCCAGCGGGGAAAAGTAATGCTGGTTCTCACTGCCTCCTGGAACCCTTTCAAATGCCACAGACAATTTGGCCCTCTCTGCTTTCCTGCGGACTCCATCCTCAAAAGCACCTGTTTTCGCTTTCGGCAGCCTCCGGAGCAAAAAAGACAAACGTCCAGCTTTTGCTGCCACAGCAAAGGTGCCAGCGGGGAAAAGTAATGCTCGTTCTCACTGCCTCCTGGAACCTCTTCAAATGCCACAGACAATTTGGCCCTCTCTGCTTTCCTGCGGACTCCATCCTCAAAAGCACCTGTTTTCGCTTTCGGCAGCCTCCGGAGCAAAAAAGACAAACGTCCAGCTTTTGCTGCCACAGCAAAGGTGCCAGCGGGGAAAAGTAATGCTGGTTCTCACTGCCTCCTGGAACCCTTTCAAATGCCCCAGACAATTAAGCCCTCTCTGCTTTCCTGCGGACTCTATCCTCAAAAGCGCCTTTTTTCACTTTCGGCGCCCTCCGGTGGTAAAAAGACAAACGTCCAGCTTTTGCTGCCACAGCAAAGGTGCCAGCGGGGAAAAGTGATGCTGGTTCTCACTGCCTCCTGGAACTCTTTCAAATGCCCCAGACAATTTGGCTCTCTCTGCTTTCCTGCGGACTCCATCCTCAAAAGCACCTGTTTTCGCTTTCGGCAGCCTCCGGAGCAAAAAAGACAAACGTCCAGCTTTTGCTGCCACAGCAAAGGTGCCAGCGGGGAAAAGTAATGCTGGTTCTCACTGCCACCTGGAACCTCTTCAAATGCCACAGACAATTTGGCCCTCTCTGCTTTCCTGCGGACTCCATCCTCAAAAGCACCTGTTTTCGCTTTCGGCAGCCTCCGGAGCAAAAAAGACAAACGTCCAGCTTTTGCTGCCACAGCAAAGGTGCCAGCGGGGAAAAGTAATGCTGGTTCTCACTGCCTCCTGGAACCCTTTCAAATGCCACAGACAATTTGGCCCTCTCTGCTTTCCTGCGGACTCCATCCTCAAAAGCACCTGTTTTCGCTTTCGGCAGCCTCCGGAGCAAAAAAGACAAACGTCCAGGTTTTGCTGCCACAGCAAAGGTGCCAGCGGGGAAAAGTGATGCTGGTTCTCACTGCCTCCTGGAACTCTTTCAAATGCCACAGACAATTTGGCCCTCTCTGCTTTCCTGCGGACTCCATCCTCAAAAGCACCTATTTTCGCTTTCGGCAGCCTCCGGAGCAAAAAAGACAAACGTCCAGCTTTTGCTGCCACAGCAAAGGTGCCAGCGGGGAAAAGTAATGCTGGTTCTCACTGCCTCCTGGAACCCTTTCAAATGCCACAGACAATTTGGCCCTCTCTGCTTTCCTGCGGACTCCATCCTCAAAAGCACCTGTTTTCGCTTTCGGCAGCCTCCGGAGCAAAAAAGACAAACGTCCAGCTTTTGCTGCCACAGCAAAGGTGCCAGCGGGGAAAAGTAATGCTGGTTCTCACTGCCTCCTGGAACCCTTTCAAATGCCACAGACAATTTGGCCCTCTCTGCTTTCCTGCGGACTCCATCCTCAAAAGCACCTGTTTTCGCTTTCGGCAGCCTCCGGAGCAAAAAAGACAAACGTCCAGCTTTTGCTGCCACAGCAAAGGTGCCAGCGGGGAAAAGTAATGCTGGTTCTCACTGCCTCCTGGAACCCTTTCAAATGCCCCAGACAATTTGGCCCTCTCTGCTTTCCTGCGGACTCCATCCTCAAAGCACCTGTTTTCGCTTTCGGCAGCCTCCGGAGCAAAAAAGACAAACGTCCAGCTTTTGCTGCCACAGCAAAGGTGCCAGCGGGGAAAAGTAATGCTGGTTCTCACTGCCTCCTGGAACCCTTTCAAATGCCCAGACAATTTGGCCCTCTCTGCTTTCCTGTGGACTCCATCCTCAAAAGCACCTGTTTTCGCTTTCGGCAGCCTCCGGAGCAAAAAAGACAAACGTCCAGCTTTTGCTGCCACAGCAAAGGTGCCAGCGGGGAAAAGTAATGCTCGTTCTCACTGCCTCCTGGAACCTCTTCAAATGCCACAGACAATTTGGCCCTCTCTGCTTTCCTGCGGACTCCATCCTCAAAAGCACCTGTTTTCGCTTTCGGCAGCCTCCGGAGCAAAAAAGACAAACGTCCAGCTTTTGCTGCCACAGCAAAGGTGCCAGCGGGGAAAAGTAATGCTGGTTCTCACTGCCTCCTGGAACCCTTTCAAATGCCACAGACAATTTGGCCCTCTCTGCTTTCCTGCGGACTCCATCCTCACAAAGCACCTGTTTTCGCTTTCGGCAGCCTCCGGAGCAAAAAAGACAAACGTCCAGCTTTTGCTGCCACAGCAAAGGTGCCAGCGGGGAAAAGTAATGCTG